>NC_135723.1:73096616-73141616 GCF_964656455.1 Halichoerus grypus
AGGATTTCTCGTGTATCCACCAACAAGCAATGAGGCTTGGAACCCTGAAATGATGGAAGTTGACTGACCAAGCCTGCTAGAGTATTTATAAACAGAAGTTCAATGAGCTTCTATCATTTGCATTGATGCTTTCAAAAGCAAGCTGAAATTAAAATGGGAATTTAGCTCCCCACGTGATTTAATCCAATTCTGGGCTCATGGTGGAAAAATATGGAAACAGTTCTCAAGTGTAAAGACAGGCAAAAAAACAAAACAAACAAAAAAATGCAAGAATCACTGTTGTCTTCCACAGTAAATCAATACAGTACCTTGTTATTCTGTCCTTTTATCGAAATTCTTCTCTCTCCAGAAAAGCATCTCAGCACAGCAGTACAGAGCTGCCAGCTCCCTCACAATGGATTTCTTTCTGGTGTTAAATCCGATACTATTTGAAGCAACTCAGCACCCTCTCAAACTTGTCCCTAGGGATTCCAACTTCAAAGAGATTGTCTACACTAGTGTACAACAGCAGAGTCTGCAAACTGTGGGTTGGTAAATTGGCTAAATCCTGCCACTGCAGTAGATCTATTTAAGGACTGTGATCTTCAGATGGTTCTAGTCAACTTTTTAAGTAGATGATAATTGAAGAACACCAAACAAAGAGCTGTTATTATTTTCTGAAAACAGCAAATGCCATAAGAACAAGTAACAAATGAATTATTTGTTTGTTTAAAATATACAACTTATGATTAAGGGCAACATTAAAATGTCTTTATTTGGATTCTTGTCGGCTAAAATATACAGATAGTTCCAGTAAGATTACCCCAACAACCCATTTGAAGGATACAAGATTCAGAAACACCTGTGTGTGATAAAATGCAGACTAAACTGGAAGTACAAAATAGTGCAAGTATCATCCAGTCAGTACTTGGTGCAGTACATCCAAAGACCTTTCGGGGAAACTAATGCAGTATTGGAAATAGTAGTGATACACATTAAATTGTTCAAATGGCATTATAATTTAGTTGTATTGATTACTGCCTCAATAGACAAAACTTGCAAACCACGACAACAAAGGATTTTTGTCTAACTCCATTTGCCACCAGCAAGACCCCAAGACCTGATCTTTACTGCCCACCTGCATGTACCCGCCAACCTTAGTCTCACATTTTCCTTAGGTTCCTCTTTCCAGCTTATCTTTTAACTCAGGCAAAAGAACCACAGGCAAAGCATCCCGTGACAGAAATGGAAACTACCCCCAGCAAGCAGTAAGACTAAGAGCTCTGCAGGCCCGGACCACCCAGGCCAGCTTGAACTCAACCCTGACTTATACGGAGGCAGATTGACCATGGAGTGACCAACAGTTACCTCTACCTCATTATAATGCTAAGTCTCCATTCAAAGAGGAGCACAGACAAGCAGCAGAATTGGTGCCTTTTGCAAGACTGAAATCACGGCAGGTCCAGAAACTGATGCCCAATTCCATTTCACTGGTATCAAAAAATATTTCAACTCTTACACTCTCACAGGTAGAATGAATTGTATACTGACCACATATGGAGGCGCTGCTTTGATGGTCTTATACTTCAAGTTAAGGTCTAAAAAAAAACACCAGCTGTGAAAGCAACATAAATGGATTTTGACCTGTATCTCATCTGTTAAGTTCCCGTGCCTGCAGAAGCTAATGTCAACTCATCATGTGACACTCAATTTGTACAATAAATTATGAACCTGGAAAAAAAACAAAAACAAAAAACCAAGAGGAGCACAAATGTCATGAACATACAATGTATGTACAGGCCTGTTTCCTCAGAGCACATGCATGAGCGACCTTTTGTGCTCACCTCTACATACCCTTTCTGAATATTCATTCTAACCCTAAATAAGAGAAACCCATTTACCCTTACTCAGGGGGTCATGACTTTGGAAGTTATTCCCTATGACCTCCTTATTTGCTGCAAATAAAGTTTCCTTTGCGTGATAACTCTACCTGCTGTAGTTCCTATCTATAACTCACCAAGGAATGAACTCAGATTAGCTGGATTACATATTCTCAGATGTCTTGGAAGTTTTAGGAAAGAATAAGAGAGAAAAACAGGTTTAAATGTCTATTTGGCAAAGCTGCAATCGGTTAAGTCATTTTTACTTGTATTCCTTCATTTCTGGCTAAATCTATGTCTAATCTGGGAAAAGTGGTAGAGCGCAGGCTTCTGGGCATAATCTTGTAGAATGAGGAATCAACAGGCTAAAGAAACATAGTTTTTCTAACTCTTGCGTAATTGGTTTTTTATGATTAAAATGAAGTCTGAGATTTTGTTGTGGTTGCTGTTATATAACCTGTATTCCCTTTTAATTGTGTTCAAGTGTACTTATTTGTCAGAAAATTTTGAAATGGATATGGAATTATATTGAGGACAATCAAATAAAAGGTTACAATTTCATGGTATGTTGAGTTCTGGTGAATTTGAGTTGTTTTGCATTAAGATTCTGGTCTGTATGTATTAGAAGAATAGTTAACCATGCTGCCTTACTTGGATTCTTGCCCATTTTGTCAAAAGATGGAATTCAAATAAGAAAGTAAGTGTTCATAAATTGTGTTCAAATGGGACCAAATGTGCACCCAGAATATGATTAAAAAGGGCCTTTTGTGATGATACATAGACACAGAAAAAAATTAATACTGCATACCCATGTGTTTTATTGGGTGAAATTCTGTAAGGTGAGTTTCATAAAACAAATTTCCAGCCTGTTTGTTCAGCTGGCTTGCCCATCACGTTTAACATTTCTCATTGCACTAGCACTTATTCTAACTTTTACTTTTGGTTAATACTAAGACAATACACTATATTTTCCATTTACTGAAGCATTCCTAAAGTTGCACAAGGAAAATATGAGTTAAGATTAATGTCTTTGATCAGTCATTCACTTTTCATTGTTAGTCCACCCTTTAAAATTGCATTCATAGTAAGTTATCTAGACATAATTATGTAGCGAGGTCCATATGAACCAAGGGCCTAGAAACAATTGTTAAACTATACACAGAAAAAAAAAAAAAAATGGAGTATTTAGCTTCCATCCTTTAAGGCACAACTTAAATATACTTTACTTCAAGTCTTCAAGTAAAGACTTCATTCTCCTCAAAAGCAGTGACCTTTTTTCTCACCGAAGTTCAATAGTCCTTGTCAAAATTTTAATGTGCAGGCCCTTGATGGCAGGTTCCCTGAAGAAAAGGGCTCTGTCTGATTTATCTTCTTATTCACTACAGTGCCTCACAGGAGGAGAAACTTAATAAATAGTAACTTATTAAATATTCTTCAGTAAGTAAATAAAGACAAACCAATTTTAATGAAATGTCCCTTTAGCAATACCTATAAATTCCATGTAACAATGTATGAACTAACTCCAAGTAATATCTTGCCACAAAAGATAGACATTTTATACATTCACTCCTAATACCTGGAACGTAATTCACTAGGCAGACATACAGTTTGCTGGAAGGCTCCTCTTGGTCATTTAGAAGTTAGGCAGCACAATGGGGGCTCAGAGGTCAGGGTCCACTTATAGACACGTTTTAGCCTGCACAGTTTTGAAAAATATCATTAACTTGTTGCCAACACTGTAAAAATTAGGGGGTTCTACATATAAATTTGCATTTCCAGGTTGTCTTGCAAAAGTGAAAGAACTGACCACCCTGGACTCACTTCTCTGCATGGCAACATTTGGATGAAGCTAAGACACTGTTGATCCCTTAGTCGGAGCACATGTTCTTCTGAGGACCAAGATCTACACCTACTAGTCTTCATTTAGCTGCCTGAGTGTTCTAATCATCTGACTTAGTATCACCTTTTCTAAGGCTTTAAAAAATTATTTTTAAAATATGGTTAATCAGGCAATAACGCTAGTTACTGGCTGTGGTAGGCTGAATATTGGATCGCCCAAAATGTCCAAGTCCTAATTTCCAGAATCTATGAATATGTTACTTTATAAGGCAAAAGGGATTTGCAGATATAGTAAAATTAAGAACCTTGAGATGGAGAGATTATCCTGGGTTATCACATGCCTCTTTAAAAATAGAAGGCAAAGAAATACAACTTGAGAAAGTCTCAACCTGCGATTGCTAGCTTCAAAGATGGAGGAAGGGGTCATTAGACAAGGAATGCAGGCACCCTCTAGAAGCTAGAAAAACCAAAGAAAGAGATTCTCCCCTAGAACCTGTGGAAGAACATAGTCCTGCCAGCACCTTGGTTTTAGCCCACTGAGACCCATTTCAGACCTCTGACTTCTGGATTGTAAAATAACAAATTTGCATTAAGTTGCTAAATTTGCGATAATTTGTTATAGCAGCAAAAGAAAAATGATACAATATTTTATATATAATGTAAAACATTGCTCAATTTAAGGTTCCTGAAGCAGTACTTATAGGAACTTACAAAGATGCTGAAATGGTGGTTGTAAATTAAATAATGAAGATTCAAGTAGGCAAATATATAACATTTAACTGAATTTCTAACTCCAAGCCCTAGTTCTACCTTATATGAAAAATATATTCTAGTCACTTCTGGTATTTATCACTCAGATTTTAATTTATTCTGCAAATTTAGGTTAAATATATAGTTATATTTATATATTCTTTTATGCAACAAATATTTAATGAGAACTAACAGTGTGCTCTTGTTTTAGGACCTGGGGATAAAAGGGTTGATAAGACAGCCGAAGTCTCTGACTTCTTAGAGCTGGTATTCTACTTGAGGATATAGAAAATAAATACACAAACAAATTATTAGTATAAGTATTGTGCTAAATGTGAGGAGGAAAAACAAGCCTGAGAAGGGGAAAAAGAATAATGCAAGTTTCTATTGTAGATAAATGTGGTATAATTAAAAACATATATTTGGGACACCTGGGTGGCTCAGTTGGTTAAGCGTCTGTTTTTGGCTCAGGTCATGATCCCCGGGTCCTGGGATGGAGTGTCACATCGGGCTCCTTGCTCAGTGGGGAGCCTGCTTCTCCCTCTGCCTGCCGACCCCCCTGCTTGCACTCTCTCTCTCTCTCTGACAAATAAATAAAATCATAAAAATAAATAAAATAAAAAGATATATTTGGTCTCTTTCCCCAGTTCCTGGCAGAGATCCTAAAACCCTTAGAATTTCCTGAGTGATAGGAGTTCTTTATTATTCCATGCCTAACTTTCAATCACACCTGAGTTCAGGCTAATAAGGTGACTTGGAGGTGGGGAAGGGGGAGGGTTGGGGCTAGGTAGCCTCAGAGTAACGTTGGTCGCCAGAAAGACGAAGTGATTAGAGAATTGGAACTTTCAGCCCTACCCACCCACCTTCGAGAAGGGGAGAGGGAACTGGAGATTGAGCTCTACAATTACTCTTGAACAAAGAGGTTCAGAGAGCTTCCGCGTTGTTGAATATATCCACATGCCAGGAGTGTAACACTCCAACTCCACAGCAACAGAAGTTCCCACACTTGGGATCCTTCTGGACCTAGCCCTATGATCCTCTTCATCTGGCAGTTCATTTGTATCCTTTATAAATAAAATGGTAAACATAAATGATGTGTTTTCCTGAGTTCTGTGAACTATTCTAGAAATTATCAGATCTGAGGAGGGGATTGTAGGAACTCCCAATTTATAGTGGATCAGTGAGAAGTACAAGTGGATTTTGACTGGCATCTGTAGTAGGAAGCAGTCTTGTGGGACTGAGACCTTCCACCTGTGGGATCCATGCTGACTCTGGATAGTTAGTGGCAGAATTGAATTGAATTGATGGGTATGTAACTGGTTTCAGAGAACTGGAAAATTGGTTATTGATATAAGAAAAGACACCACATATTTGGTGTCAGAGAAAAAAGCCTCCCAACAGAATTATCAGAGAACATCTCTCTGAGAAAGTGACATCTAAAAAGAAAATTCTGGGGAAGAACATTTTAGGGATATAAAAGATAAAGTGTAAAAATCTCAATATTTAAGGAATATAGTATGAGAGATAGGCAAAGATTATATCTTATAGGTACTTGCAAGCCATGATAAGAATTTTATTTTTAGTTTGATGTGAAAATTTTGAGAAAATTGTGAAGTGGCCTAGTTTGTATTTTTAAAAGATTGTTTGCTATGTGGAGGACAAACTCTAGGTAGGCAAGAATGAAAGCAGGAGATACAGTTTAAGAAGCTGTTGTGATAATCTGAGAGGTGATGAAAAGTGGTTGGAAAGGGTTTATATTTTAGATACAGCACTGACAGTAGTTCCTTAATGTAACTGATGTGGGTTATTAGTAAAGTAAAGATGATGCTTGGGAATAAACAATGAATAGCTGACAAATTGTGCTATTTGTTGATTTAAGGTAGACTGGAGGAGAAGCAGCATTGGGGGTGGAGTCCGGGTCAGCTTCATGGGTATGAGGCCAATGCAGTCATAATTCTCCATTCCCAGAAGGGCCCCATACTGGGGTTTAATGCCCTGTGTTGGCCATCTTGAAATTTTTAATAATTTTATCTTTGATTTTGTGTTTTGTAAGTGAAATCCAATGGGACACGAGAGCCTCAACTCACACACAGTTATGCCTCCTGCTGATACTGTGCTTCCCTAGGATGAGTTCTTAGCAGATACCCCAGGCACTGCACAGCCCTGCCCTCCCCACCCCACCGGTGATTTCTACGGCCTTCCACCCCAGGGGGCACACTCACCAATGGTTTTCCCAGGCCATCCCATATCCAGATACCTACCATGACCATGCCTACCATGCATGAAGGTTGCAATGCCCTTAGAAAAGGCATTGGTCTGTGGGAAGGAGAGATGCCTGGCTCGACTATCCTTTCTCCAGCTCAGGTACTACCTATAGGTCCTGCCGCTGCCATCTCTCCTGGCCCTGTGATGGTCTGCACTTGTCCATGATTATTTTCCCATGTTTGAAGGACCATGACATTAAATAGCAAATGAAAAAATACCATGATAAGTTGAGAGAGAGAGAGAGACAACAGAAGGGGGGGAAAAGGCTTTATGTTTTAATACCTTTGATGGCATTTTTTCCTACTTTTTGAACAAGATACCCTGCTTTCATTTTGCAATGGGCTCTGCAAATTATGTAGCCAATTCTGATTAGAGCTGAAAAATATTCCTTTTGGAAATGTCAAATTTGAAGATCCAATTAGGCATCTACTTATAGATGTTGAGCAGGCAGCTAGATACATAGTCTGGAGATCAAGAGAAAGTAAATGATAGAGTCATATATGAGAGTCATCAGCATATGGATGGCATTTTAAAACTTTCAAACTTGGGGCGCCTGGGTGGCTCAGTTGGTTAAGCGACTGCCTTCGGCTCAGGTCATGATCCTGGAGTTCCGGGATCGAGTCCCGCATCGGGCTCCCTGCTCAGCAGGGAGTCTGCTTCTCCCTCTCCCACTCCCCCCTCTTGTGCTCTCTCTCTCTCTCTCAAATAAATAAATAAAATCTTTAAAAAAAAAAAAAAACTTTCAAACTTGCCCTACCCATCCACCTGCCCATTTGGAGACATGCTAAATTCCACAAGGCATCAGTGTGTGTAAGGGAGAGTTCTATTGTTTGGCCTTAATCTGTATCAGTTCTGTTCTGCGACACCACAAAATGTTCTTCATGTCAACTATTCTACTAAGTGAGACCCACTTCCATTCTAAAACTTAACAGAGCTGACAAATTTCTCATTGTAGTCTTTGCTATCAGAACCTGTGCACTCTGAATTCACTGATATGTCCAATGTCATTAAGGTTAAGCAAATCATTCCCTGGGTTCTCCTTGTCCCAACTATTAGAAAGGCCCCTTTGGATCCACTGATCCTCACTTGGCTCTTATCGGCCCCCTTAGAAGATTTGACTGATCTTCCAAACCCATACGAGCCAATGGAAGACTAAGAGCCAGCAGCAGGGAATCACTCTAACCTAAGATCACTCCTGATCTCAACCAATTCTGGTAAAAGAAACTATAGCCAGAGATTCTGGTAGAACATGCCAGGCGCTGGTCTAGTCTGTTGTGTTCTCCAATGTAAAACAAGGGTTTCTTATTATTATTACCAAGGGATGAATCTGGAAAGTCAAGCACTATACCTACCATCCCCAAAACTCACACTGTCAAATCTACTTTCTTAATTCATCTTTGAGCTCCTATGGCCTTTTGTAGTGTATGGTCTGCATAAAACAAAACAAAACAAAATTTAAAAAAAAAAAAAAAACCTCTTCTGCCACATTACATACCCTGTAAACTGTTTCTTACAGCTAGTGAGTGCTTTTTGAACTCCAAAACTAAGAATTTGCCATTTTTCCTGTTTGTTTATTTTCCTGACAAGTTCCCCTGGGAAGTTCGAATGGCAATGGCCATCGAAGAAGAAGAAAAAAACTGACTGGCTACTATCTCAAATTATTACTCAAACACTCTTCTTAAAATCTGCTGCTATAGAATGAATGTGTCCCCTAAAAATTCGTATGTTGAAACTTAACCCCCAATGTAATGCTATTTGGAGGTGGAGCCTTTGGGAAGTTATTAGGTCATGAGGACTCTCATAAATGAGATTGGTAGCTTTATAGAAGAGACCCCAGAGAACAACTTCACCCCTTCTATTATGTGTGGACACAGCAAGATGGCCAGCTATAAACCAGGAACGGGCTCTCACCAGACACAGAATCTTCCAGTGCCTTGATCTTAGATTTCTCAGCCTTCAGAACTGTGAGAAATAAATGTCTACTATTTAAGCCACCCAGTGTATGGTATTTTGTTATAGCAGCCTGGATGGACTATGACAAGGGTTATTATATCATTACAGTACATTTTGCAGAAAACACACTTTGTGAATTTCAAACAGTAATATGCCAGCATTCTGAGTCACTACATATAGGATTTTATTTCACAGGAGGGTCAAGAAGAAAAAGATTTCTACCGCTTGGACTTCAGAGCACCTCTTCAAAACCCATATATCCATGGAGTATAGGTGTCCCAACATACTGCTAAATTCCCCTGAGAAATGGGACTAAACTTATTCACTAAAACAAAGATATCTTGGTGAGAAAAGAATGATTAGTTCTGCTTAGCATTTTCAAACCCTTAAGACTATAAGGTCCCATTTGACTGATCTATGAGTGCTCAGGATAAAAAGCCTTACTCCATGGAGCTTCCCTCTCAGACTGCTGTCAGCTCTCTCTCACATACTGACCTCCTTTGATGAAGCTTCCCCTAGCGCCCAGTTTCATTGCTGACCTCACAGTGCTGACCCAATCCAAGATTTCTCTTCCCAGTCAGTCTTGTTTATTGTTAAGCACTTTTATCATACTAATCATGGAGAGCCTTTTATGACCTAGCCCAGACCCACCACTCCTCCTTGGTTAATTTGGGAATATAAAGCTGTATGTAAGTAAGTTCTCTGCTCATATCATGATATGCCAACATTTCATGATTAATTGTACTCTGCCCCTATCTCCAGCACAAACTTCACCACTACCTTTACTATGCTGACTCCTATATATCCTTTTTGACAGGATGCAAGTATCATTTTCCTCCTGAAGCCCACTGTGGTATACTGGATTAAAATTTGCAAATTTTCCAGCATTCTTCCTTGAGGGCACTCTGTGCATCCAGTGTTCTTCCTTGAGGGCACTCCATCGCACTGAAGAGTGACTATGCACCCAGATTTAGCCAAACTATGAAGTTTTAGGGCAGTCTCCAATGTTGCCCTTACTTTGATACCACTGCAAATTAGGAAATTTCCAAAACCACTGTGAAGTTTGAGAATTCCCTAGAAGGACTCACAGAATTCACTGAATGCTATTGTACTCACATAGTGAGTTACTACAGAGAAAGAATACAGATGAAGAATATAGCCAAAGGAAGGGACTCTAAAGCAGAGTCTGAGAAGGTTCCAAATGTAAGGCTTCTTTTGTGTTCAGGACCCATTACCTTCTTCATGTCCATGTGTGACAAAATGCAAAGAGACACTTAAGCTTAGAGTCCAGAGTTTTTATTGAGGCTTCAATACACAAGCATGACAGACTGAGTGATTACCCAAGTAGCCGAACTCAGTCTCCAAGTCAACTGATACCACATAACCCAAAGCTCTCACCTTAAAATACATGGTTGGTCTCTCTGGCATGGCCACCCCCCACCCTAACATTGTCATGTACAGGCCAGCACTCACCCTAAACAAAGACAGTCTGACCAGGAGCTGAGGGAAAAGGCCAAACCTCTTTTTGGGCAAGGCTGAATTCTTTACTATACACTATGTAACTGGCTTTGGCCCTGACACAGAAGTTCTTGAAGTGATGTGTGTCATTTGAAAAGCCATTGTGGGGTTTTCCATGTCTCTTTTCCCTCTACCCTATGTTCCAGACAGGGGTGTTTCATCAGTCTCAGTCTCTAGCCACGACAAGCAAAACCTCTTTCTTTACCTATTATGGACAAATAGCACAGGGAGAAACAAACCTTTGTTTATGTAAGCCTCTAGAGTTTGGGGTTCTTTGCTAGCACAGCATAACCCAGCTGATCATAACGGATACACCTACCAAGAATTCCCAGATTCGATTAGGTCCTCCTTTGTGTGGTCTCATAGGACTAGAATATACCTGATGAGTTGGTCAAGAACAAGATATGCTGTCGTTAAGTTGCTGAATCAGCAGAAAACATGTTCTTTTAGACCTATATAGTATTTCAGGAAGTGTTATTAGTTGGCAACATTTTCAATTTAAGTGTTTGTAAAGAAAATCCAAATTTCTAGGTTTTAAAAAAATAAACTTAGAAATTTTGTCAAGTTCAAATGCCTGTACAGTAACAACTGACTAAGCTAAATCAGTTTACCCCCTTTGACAGAATATGTGGTCTCTAGAAGAACACAGCCCCTAGCAGGCCTAGTAAGCCCTTATGTAGCCTGACTGGTCCCTGTAGGTACCTGAGGTTGCAACCTCTTTAAATCTGTTCAACAATGATTGGTGAAGGAGAAGAATAGATAGAAAAGAGAAGGCATAGGAAATTTAATTTCTATTAATAATATTACTCTGTTGAAAACAATTTATAACACACAGAATATAACATAATTTAACTTATTTGAAATTCACAGGTAATATTAGTTGCTCTAATCACTTAGAGGAAACATTCATTGATCTAATAACAAAATCTCATTCAAAATATGGTTAAAATTGCATTTCCACTAGCTTTATATTTAGAAAATAATTTCTACTTTTCTAATTCTTTTTTTTGTAACTTATTTAAATTCAAATAGTTAACATACCGTGTATCATTAGTTTCAGATGTAGAGTTCAGTTATTTATCAGTTGCTTATAACACCCAGTGCTCATTACATCCCATGCCCTCCTTAATGCCCATCACCCAGTTACCCCATCCCCCTACCCACCTCCCCTCCAGCAACCCTCAGTTTGTTTCACCCTCAGTTTGTTTCCTATAGTTAAGAGTCTCTTATGGTTTGTCTCCCTCTCTGATTTCATCTTCTTTTATTTTTCCCTCCCTTTCCCTATGATCCTCTGTTTTGTTTCTTAAATTCCACATATGAGTGAAACCATATGATAATTGTCTTTCTCTGGCTGACTTATTTCGCTTGGCAAATACCTTCCAGTTCCATCCACATCATTGTAAATGGTAAGATTTCATCCTTTTTGATGGCTGAGTAATATTCCATTATATATACATACCACTTCTTCTTTATCCATTCATCTGTCAATGGACATCTGGGCTCTTTCCATAGTTTGGCTACTGTGGACATTGCTGCTATTAACATTGGGGTACAGGTGCCCCTTCGGATCACAAAGTTTATATCCTTTGGGCAAACACCTAGTAGTACAATTGCTAGGTCGTAGGGTAGCTCTATTTTTAACTTCTTGAGGGACCTCCATACTGTTTTCCAGAGTAGCTGCACCAGGTTGCATTCCCACCAACAGTGTAGGAGGGTTCCCCTTTCTCTGCATCCTTGCCAACATTTGTTTCCTGACTTGTTAATTTTCGCCATTCTGACTGGTGCGAGGTGGTATCTCATTTTGTTTGATTTACTTTTATTTTTCTGAATGTGCCTACAACTTATAGGGCTATAGATTCAGTTAACTAAGTAAGTAGTTCATTTAATTAATTTGTCTTTGCTGGCAAATAGCACTAGGTTATCTATCTTTGGGCTTGAGAATCCCACTATGGACTGGTGATTCTAGGTGAGCACTAGCTGCCTAATGGTTTTGGTAGCTGGCAATGGTTTGCCAGGCTACAAACATGTGCTTATCACCTAGAGATAAGCTGGAACTGATAGGGAATATCTTCACATTTCTACACAAGGGCCCCGTCTGCTTTGGTGGCAGTAGGCCCAAGTTACATTTTTATATTTATATAATGAATCGTATCAGAATATCTGAATTAAATAACATTTACTTCAATTTAATCCAGTAATACTTGGGACTAGCACCTTAAACATTGTTTCTGCCGGACTATCCCTTGGGAGATTGGCTCTCACTCATCACAGCTCTTACTTGACTGCAAAGACTTTACTTGTGAATATGCAGTGTAGAACTGATAAGCTTCTCAGTAGCAGTGACTACTTCTCATGTATCTTTTATACTTCACTTATATATATACTTATTTTTATATGGAAAAAAATCATGAGAATTACTTATTTTTCCATCTTCTCTTCTAATGATTAATCACGTGTACACAGAGTTCCTACTTGCTATAGACCATCGATTAGCCCCAATTTACAGCGGAACTGAGAATTGAGAACTCTTCCATTTTCAGTTTCTGACAAGGACTTTATGGCTCTTCCAGAATTGCACATTATTACTTATTGCATAGTATTACTAGTAAACTGTATGTTTCCTTTAAATACTTACTCCTTAGGACAGCCTTCTTTTTCTCAGAATTTAATAGTGCTTTTGCTTTTTATGAGGCCTGTTTTAGAAAATAGAGACACCACCATTCCATTTAGATGATTCTTAATTTGAATATCCAAAATGTGCCCAGTTTTTCCTGTAGTGTGTTTCAAGAGACAGAAGGGAAAAGTTAAGAACACATATATGTGGAACCAAATACACTTTGTGACTGATTACACATTTTGTGAAACAGCTGGAAAATAGAATGCTGACTGATGCCTGGTCACTGTGGGTGTGTGTCCATTGCCAATGAAAATGTAGCTCCAACACACAAATATTTTTAAATATGCTGCATGGGTGTTTCCTTGTTGCCAAAAAGAAAATATGCTGTACAATTGTTATGTAAACCCTTGTGTTATTCCCACTGCACAAACATTTTGCAGATGTTTCCCCACAAAAACATTCTGAAACTTACACTTGGCTGCCTTCGCTCACCTAAAGTTATTCTGCAAGAACTATTTTGTTTTGGATACAGTTTATTATTGGGTTTCGTGGTTGAACAAATGAAGGGTAAGAAGCACAGAATTCATGATTTGGAAAAAAATCTAGCTTATGTTATTAATATTACAGTACTCTAACGAATTCCTCTAATTCTATCATAAATGAACACTGAAATTCAAAAGAAACAAATACACAAAAAGGAATGGGTGGGAGGTCTCTGAGGTTCTGAAATCAGAGTGACTATTTTAGCTACATCCACATGGATCAGTGTCCCCATATGCTGGATTGTCTCATAACCCCCACCCTTCTCCATTTGAGCAAGAACTCTCATGCTTTGTGATACTGTTTGGTAATTGAGAATGAAGTCACGGTAAAGGAGAGGAGAAATTCTATCTCAGAAGAAATTCAGACTCCAATCTCCACAACCTTCCAGGGAGCTCATGCCTCTCCTTTATCTACATATCTAGAATCTAGATTAGAAATGATGCTGCACCAACAAATTGAGAAGAGGAAACAGTAACATAGATGGATTTTTAAAATTTACTAAGCAACAAAAACATTCACCATTCTACATAAAGGAAAAGAAATTGGAAGCTTTTATGCTTCACTTGAATGATGGGGACTCGCAAACAAAAAATATGCTTATAACCCTTTAAGGCTGTGGTTAAGAATGCCATTTTAAATCAGACAGTCTTGAACAAACAGTTCAGATGCTTACAACTTGTGTAACCTTTGACATTTTAGTTAATCTGTCTAAGCCTTCATGTCCTAATGATAGTAAAAATATTAATAATTAACATTTACTGAGGGCTTACCATGTGCCAGACACTGTTTTATGATCAGTACATGTTATCTCATTTAATCCCCACAATAGTCCTATGGGATTAATCCTACATTATTATTCCCATTTTACAGAAAATGAAACTAAGGCACAAAAAATACAAATTTATTTTTATTTATATATTTAGCAAATCCTTATGCTTTGTGCTCAGCCTTCTTCTAGGCACTTTATAAATATTCATGAATAACATAACTATTAGGTAGAACAGAATTTTCCTCATTTTATAGACAAAGAGAGGTAAAGTAACTTCCCAAAGTCACATTCGGTAAGTGGTGGAATGGGGATTTAAACCCTCTCAGTGTGATTCTACAGTGTACTTTAAAATCACTAGGTATTACCACCTCTTAGGATATCTATGCAGACTGAAGGACATCATGTTGGCACATGATAAACACAATTAAAATGTTAACTATTATTATTGTTATGAGTTTATTCTGAAGATTATGGAAACTCTCACTTAAAATGTTGATAGATCAGAAATAATGATGCAAAGGAGACAGGAACCAGGCATGTTTTTAAACCCTGATCTTTTACTGGGCAATTTTGAAAGCTAGCAAGAAGGCTGGCGGGCTGGAACAGAGTGAACAAGCAAAGGAATAGAAAATGAGGTCAGTTATCCAATCACACATAGCCTTGTAGACCATTACAAAGACTGACTTTTGTTCTTAGTGAGATGAAAAGCCATTGGTGATTTTTGAGAAAAGTCATAAAATGATGTGACTTAAATGTTTTAATGGGATCACTCTGGCTGCTGTGTTGAGAAAAGAACAGCAGGGGAGCAAGGGCAGAAGCACAAGGTACTATTATTTCATGAGGCTGAGAGAGGTTATGTAAATTGCCCAGGGTCTGTCAAAGAGTCAGTAGGCATCAAACAGGGTTTCCCACTCAGGCCTGCATGAGTTAACCATACATGATGCTGAATGGGAGAATGATGAAGACCCTGGATAGGCTTTTAGGTCTTATTGGATCCAGACAAAGTGTGATATTTTTCTGAGAATCTTTGGCTTGGAAAAAATTACCTTGTACATTTAAAATTTTGATTTTCTTAATGGCTAATTATTTGAGAAATATCTATGACAGCTAATAGTTACTCTTATCCCACATCTATTTGTAACCAGGTATATTGAGCAACCCATATCTCTTTAATACAAAGTGTGTTTTTTTTAACCAGGTAATTTTTATAGCTACAAAAATTAGTACTGTGTCTAATATCAGGATAAGCCTATTTTGCTGTAAGAGATATTTCCTTTATAATCCCCTAGTAGTATTATCCTATAAGAACAACCAAGCAAAAACTACCCACATAACTTAATGTATGACATATCAAGGCAGGAACCATATATCACTTAACTTAATGTCTGTTCAATAAGTGTTAGCTAGACTAATTAATAAATGACATTAAAAATTGAATCCTCAAATATTTAGTCAAAGTTCCTAAGAATCAGCACTGACACTATACTAATTGACTATGTAAAGGGTAGATATTATACCCTTAGTAAAGGAGGTAGTCTCTGGGAGTTGTAATAGTCAAGTCTTGTTCCAGAGACTGAAGGCCTAGAGAAGCACTCAAATTCCTAAAAGAACTTAAGAAAATAATATAGGATTTTATTAGTCAAGGTAATTAACACTAGCTATGGTAACTCCCAAATTCCAGTGACTTGAGCCCAATTTTTAACTCCCAAACAACTCCAAATTTTCAGTGACTTGAACCAAATAAAAGTTCATTTCTCTCTAACCTCATAGTGTGATAATGGGCTAAGTGACTCTCATGGGCAATTGTCTTGCAAGCTGCGACTCAGTCACCCAAACTCCTTCTATCCTGTGGCCCAATCATTTCCTGGGGCCTCTATGGAGTCCTGTGTTGGATCATCTGCATTTAGCATACCAATGCATGAGGAAAGAAAAATGTGAAAGTCCTTGTGGGATCTTACTAGGCCAACTCTGGAAGTAGGATATTCTGTTGAGTTATTCCATTGAACTCAATCACATGGATAGCCTAATTGCAAGGAATCTGAGAAGGGCAAGGGAGTGAGCCAAATTCCTAGGGGAAAAATAGCTGGAGTTTACTTCTAGCGCTGATGGTCAAAAAGCACAAACTTCCTGGTAACACACTGTTAAATACTGAAATACTGTTATACCACTTGGTAAGTAGTTGCAACTTAAACACTTTGATGATTGGATAAGGTAGTTTCCTCATACACACTCAAATACTTATATACTTCAACTAAATTTACATCAACATCAAACATGAATAGAAAAAGATAATATAAAAAATGGTGACAGAAAAAGCAGTAATTGGACACAAATGAGAGATACTCAGAGTTGTAAATGAAATTTTACTTAGGTTTACTTAAAGTATTTATTTGAAGGGCCTATTTACTTTCTACTCCGGCTCAAAATGGCCTGTTCTTAAGTTTTCTTTAACACTTCCCTTACAAACAATATTAATTGTCCTCTTATCTGTGTCCCTATAAATTTTATGCTTGTCTAATGAGTATACGATTGTGTAAATAGCATTTTAAACTATTGTAGGTCTTATTACATTGCTTCTGTTTGTTTATGTGTGAACTCCTGAGGGCACAGTAAATATTTTTGTTCAGAGTAAACAGTTAATGAATCTTTAAAATATGCAAATATGGTCATGCTGTTTCTCTGCTAAAATTCTTCATTGATTTCCTACTGCTCCTAACACAAAGTCCTCAAAAAGGTGGACAAGATCTTTCATGAACTGGTCTATATCTAATTCTCTCTCTTTCTTCATTCATACTCTATAATTCAGCAATAATAAACTTCTTTCAATTTCTCAAAAGACTCAAACGTTAACACCTCTGACCTTTTGCAACTGAGATTCCCTCTGCCTAGAATACCTCCCCCCCTTCCCTTTTCACCTGGCTAATTCCTACTCAACATTGCAGCTGAGTCAGATATTCATTTGAGAAAACTTCCTTGAGTATCCTGCACTTGGAAGGGTCCCTGTTATCTTCCTGCATATCAACTGGTATTTTAACTAAAGTAATACAAACGTTGTTTATTATAAATGCTCATTTAATTGTATCTTTCCCACTTGACTATGTTCTCCATAAGGAAGAGATCATTTCTGTTGAAAACCATGATATCTTCCAATACTTACACCAGTGTCTGGCATATAGTAGTTGTTTAATAAATATCTGTTGAATGAATGAGTGAAAAACATCCATTTGGAATTAATTAGGGTTGTTTCAGTCAACATTTATTGAGAGCCAACTATGAGCTAAGTGCAGTGTTCCTAACTCTAGAATTTAATTATTTTATTTCTTTTTCTGAAAATTGTTTCCTTCCAGTGCTTATGAGGGTAGCATATCAAAATCCATCTCATCACATCCTCTACACAAAACTCCCACCACCATGAAAAACACCATCACCAATACCCTACATACCTACACCTACAACCACTCAAACCTGCTTTCTCTCCTTATTTCCCTACTTTATCACTTCCTCAGTAACTCAGGCTTAAAAATCTCAGAATCTTTTTTAACAGTTCTCTCAGATCTCATTAGTTACTAAGCCCCATAGATTTGACCCATGAAAGATATCTTGAATTCATCCTTTTCTTTCCAGTCCTACTGCTACTCCCATAGTTCAGGTTCTCATTACTTGTCACCTGATCTAATTCAATAGCCTCCCAGGGTGTCTCTTCACTTTTATTCTCTCCCTCTTCCAATCTACTTTACACATTGCAGCCAGAGTAATTGACCTAAAGGTCACTTCACTCCCCTACTCAAAAACCTTCAGTGACTCCCCATTTTTAACCAAAAAGAGCAGCAAATCCTCAGCCTGGCATTCAAAGACCTATATAATCTGGCCCCAATTTATCTTATCTTTTCCAGTCTTATTTTATAGTACTCCCCCTCATTGTAGCCAAACTGGTTTTATTTTCATTCCTAGAACTTACCTTGCAATTTCTTGCTTTTATGCTTCACTCATGTTCTTTCTGCTAAGTCTGACCTGACTTCCTCCCTACGACCCTGCTGTCTTCTCTCACCTCTCTCCATAGGGAGCTTCAAGTCACACCATGTGGGTGTTTCACAAATGGAATAGATAGAATTTTGTAGTTAGATAATTCACTTCTGAATATCTTGGTTATAGTGTTCCCTAATTTTTTTCTTTTTCTTCTTAAAATTCCTCTCTTCCTTTCTTTGTTCCATATTAATCACATATTTTATTGTATCTATAATCTCATTCAGGAGCTATTACGTCCCCTCTTTCTATTTCTCTACACTCTTTTTTTTTTTTTTTTTTGGTTCTTTTCTTTATTAAGTTTCTCACAATATAAAGGACTGGAGTAGCTATAGTATAGATAGTTCATTAATCATTTTCTTGAATGAAACAATATATCTAAACTTCAGTGGAATATTCCACACCCATTTTTTGGATGGTTGATGATACGGAAGTCTCAAGAGAGTATTTTTAAATTCAGTGAATTATATTTACTGAGAATAGTGTTACCTCCATGCAGGGGACACACTGATGCTTACGATACAGAGTAGCTAATAAATTTCATCCACCATTGCTATAGTCCCTTTCAGCTGTAGTTGTTTAGGTGTCCCCAGAAAGGAATACTGCAAAATATAACTATCAGAAAATATTCTGTATAACTTAGATTCATTTACCTTAAAATATGGTCAGATTTTCAAAGTAAACTTCTACTTCTGGCCTTGAGGAAGTAAATGGATCAGACATAACTTCCTCTTGGAAACAGATACAAAATCCAACAAAACATATGAAATCATTGTTTTCAGACATTAGATCTGCCCAGGGCTGTGATCACTAAAACAAGAAAAATGGAGTACATTCTATAGTTTCCCTGACTTTCCATTTAAAGGCAAAATGTGGGAAGGGAAATACAAGCAAATCATAGAAGCTTTGCAAAGTTGAAGAGATAAAGATCAGAGTATAGAAAAGCTGAATTGACTGGAATTTGTGGGGATAAATATCAGGGAGAAGAGAGCTATGCAAATAAAGTGGTTCCATAGAGCTCCTTTGAAGTCCCAATTCTTTTTGCTGAATTCTATGGTGCACGTATACTACTGTGAGATGCCTTGAGGCTGAGCAAAAAACTATTAGAAAAAGAACTCCTATTGGGAATTGTGAACCGAACAATTCCAAGAGCTTACACTGGGATGGGGTATATTTAAACTTTTGACCAGCCAGAGGGAGGACACCTCAATGAACACTCAGGATTTTGGTATATACTTCAGATGGGTAATGCCTAGGTAACAGGCTAAAATAGCACTAGAATAGTTAAAAACTACAGTACACTGCCATAAAAAAGCAAAAATAACCCTAAAAGGACCAAGTTGATTGACAAGACAATTTAATTCTTTTCCAAAATAATATTCAATACTCTTTAAAGAAAACAAAAAATCCAGAAACTCAACAATATACTTATAATGTCTAGCATCCAATAAAAAATTACTAGATATGTGAAGAAGCAAGAAAGTAAGACAATATTAAAGAGAAAAAACATTTTTTAAAAAGGGACCCAGAATTGATATAGATGATGGGATTAGTAGACAAGAACTCTAAAATAGTCACTATAATATATTTAAGAATTTAAATGAAAACATGAATATTAAGAGCAGAGGAATGGAAGATATCAAAAAAAATGGGACTTAAGTGACACAAAAATCTGAAAAGAAATATTCACTGGACATGCAGCATATTAGATCAGACTGTTAAACATGAAGACACGGCAAGAAGAGGTATGCAAAATAAAGCACAGAGGAAAAAAAAAAACTAAAAAATGAACAGAGTCTCAGTGACCCTGGGACAATATTAAGCATCTAAAAACTGAAAAAAAAACAATTTTTTAATAAATAACAGCCAAACATTTAATAAATTTGATGAAACCAACAAATTCACATACAAGAAACTAATCAAATCCCAAACAGAATAAACATAAAGAAATCTACACCAAGGTACATCATAATCAAAATGCTAAAAACTAGTAATGAAGAAACAATCCTAAAAGAAAAGAAGGCACTTTAAAAGCAGGGGAGCAAAGATATTAAGTACTACTGATATCTCATACAAAATAATGTAAGTTAAAAGATAATGCCATGTGATATCATTAATGTGCTGACATGAAAAAAGTAGTCAACCTGGAATTCTATAACTTGTGAATATATATCATGCAAAAGTAAAGGCAGAATAAAAACATTTTTTAGCCAAAAAAAAGCCAAGAGAATTATTTTCCAACAGACATACACTACCAAAAAAGATAAAGGTAGTTCTTTAGACTGAAAGAAAATGATCCAAATGAAACTTTGAATCTTTAAATGATCTAAATGGATTTGGGCCCACACTAAGGAAACGAAAACTACTAGAACTGGTAAATAACTTGGGAAATTTATATTTTTTTCTCTTTAAAATTAAATGACTTTAAAAGATACTTGATTGTTTACAGCAAAAACAATACCAATGTAACTGAGGTTAATAATAGAGTAGTAAAATATATGACAGTAATAGCACAAAAGAGAAAAGGGAAGAATAGAAAGATTTCTACATCGTATGTTAAGTATAGTGTAATATATTTGAAGATAGACTCCAAGTGAAAGACAATATTGGAGATAAAATAGAATACTAAAAATAGTCAACAAATCACGAGGCAAGAAATGATGAAAAAAATGACCAAAGCGCAGTAGGTCCTATAGAAAACAAATACCAACACTGGAGCCTTAAATTCAACCATACTAGTAATTACATTAATTATAAATGGTCTGGACAAACAGAATTAAAAATCAAGATCCAATTTTATGATGTCCATAAGAAGCTCAACTTAAATAAAAAGACACAGTTTAGATGGAAAGTATGTAAAACATTTAACATGGAAACACTAATCATAAGAGAGCTAGAGTGGCTGTATTAATATAAGACAAAGTACAATTTGCAACAAGAAATACTTTCAGGCATAAAAAGAGATCTTATATAATGACAAAAGGTAAGTTACTACAGAAGACATAATGCTGAATATGTATGTGCTTGTGGTAACCAGCCTCAAAGACAGCCCCCAGTGATTTCCACTTCCTGAAATCTATTCTAACATCATACTAGAGATGGTATGTGTAAGCAAAAACAGGACAGACATGACATCAATTCTGATATTAGGTTATAACAAGATTTCTGGAAAATCCCCAAATATTATTAAACTTAATAGCATGTTTTTAAATATTCCACCGGAAATTTAGAAAATATTTTAAACTAACAGAAAGGGAACAATAACAAATAATACTTTGTAGAATTCAGATAAAGCAATGCTTATAGAAAAACTTATAAATTTAAATGCTTATTTTTTTAAAAAATGTTAAAAATGAAATGAGTTAAGACTTCTACATTAATAAGCTAGGGGGAAAAGAAAGTAAATTAAACTCAAAGTAAATACAAGGAAGTAGAAATAGAAATAAAAGTTGAAACCAACAAAGTAAAAAACAAACAAACAATAGAGAATATCAATTAGACTAAAGTTAGGTTTTTTAAAAAGTTCATAAAATTTATATACATATAGCTAAACTCGTTAAGAAAAAATGACAGAAAACACAAATGATTCATATTAGAAATATAATAGAAGATATTATAATAATTGCTACACAAATTATAAGGATAACAGGTAATATTATGAACAACTTTATACCAAGAAATCTGGCAACTTATAACCAAATGGATAAATTCTTCTTAAGACACGAAATGAAATTAGAGAATATCTACTAAACAAATTGAATTCACAATTAAAAATATATCACTCAATATATCATCATGACCAGAAGACTTTACTGGTACTTTCTATTTGACATTTTACCCTATTACCCTGATAGCAAAACCAATCCAAAATCAAAACAAGCAAAAAAAGGAATAAAGACCTATATATAGCTCCCATAAACATCAATGCCAAAATCCTTAACAAAATATTAGCCAATTGAACCCAGCATTATGAAAAAATATGCATCATGACCAAGTAGGGTTTATACCAGGCTGGTTATTTTATCCTTCAAATATCCAACAATGAAATTTAACATATTAACAGAATAAAAGAGAAGAGCCATAACCATAATAGTTGCAGAAAATATATTCGATAAAATTTATATTCATCGATTTAAAAATTACTAGGAATTGAAAGTAACTCTTTCAAACTGATAGAGTATCTACTGAAAATTTACAGTTACTTTCATAATTAACTATAAAACACAGAAAATGTTCTCCTTAAGATCAAGAACAAACTAAAGATATCTGCTCCTACCTCAACTTGGTATGAAGGATGCTTGTCAGTGAAATAAGGTGAAAAGAAGACAATGAGGCACAAATATCTGAAAGAAGAAGAAAAACTGTCTTTATTCACAGATTACATTGTAGTTTATTTTCTATATTAAAATAATCTAGAGAAAATCATAATAACTAAAAATCAAATTTATCAAGGTCCAAAATCACTATATAAAAGTCAGTTGTATTTCCAAATACTAGGAGTAAACAACTGAAAAATTAATGTCACAGTGCTATTTATGATAACATTAAAAATGCAAAATATTTAATCATAGATTTTTCAAAAATTTAACAAAACCTTTACATTGACAGTCATAAAACATTGTTGAAATAGGCATCTATAAAGAAAATGCACAATAAACATTCAGTAAATATTTGTCATTACATATTGAAATGTAAGTACATGCTTCCTACTAAATACTTAAAGGAAGTCTACATGCCCTTCCTTGAGAGTAGAATGGCCCAACCAGAAAAATCTTCATTCAAATCTACCAACTCTTTTATGGTTGTAGTGACATGCACCCAAAATAATTTTGACCAAAGTATATGAATGACGGCTTTTAATTAGATATAGCTGATCAAAAAAAGTACGTAAGAACTCTAGATTATGTCAGAAGAAACACTCAGCAAACCTGAGTTATTTGCTATTAAAATTTCCAGTTAACTGAATGCTAGTAATACAATATGCCCCTTTTATATTATTTTGCTTTGTTTATAAAATTTAAGAATAGAAATTATTTATTTTGTCACTTTAAACTGCATTTCATTCTGGCACTTTGTGATTCTTTAATGACATGGGTAATTAAGTAGATTAATATGATTCAGTAAGGAAAATAACTAGCAGGGATGCAGGGCATCAAAATCAAACCTGCCCCCAGTCACTGCTTGCTGGTCAGCTCCCTAGTTATGGCTACATACATTCCCTTTCACTCATTGCATCAGAATTGTATCTGAGAGGGCGCCTGGGTGGCTCAGATGGTTAAGCGTCTGCCTTCGGCTCAGGTCATGATCTCAGGGTCCTGGGATCGAGTGCCGCATCGGGCTCCCTGCTCCTTGGGAGCCTGCTTCTCCCTCTGCTTCTCTCTCTCTGTCTCTAATGAATAAATAAATAAAATCTTTAAAAAAAAAAAAAAGAAACAAAAAAAAAGAATTGTATCTGAGAAAGAGACCCCTTAAAAAGGATCTGTTTTCAGCTTCAACTGACTGCAGCATTCTTGGCCTTTCAGATGTCATTATACCTCTTACTCTTCTTCATTTCTACCTTTCTCATATAATCACCTCACAATGGAGCAATATATCCTAACTATATCACAAAAGATGTCCACATTCCAGATCCAGGCTTTGCCAGAAGGGAGAAGAGGACAGCAAGGAAGCTCACTTAGGCTGCCTCAGTGGACAGGTAGGTGGTAGAAAATACAAATACAGTAAAGAATTGAAGAGCAATAAATATCAGGAGTGTTATTCATGAAGCTATAGAAGATTTATCAACCAGGAAGAAAATTGTTACCCAGGTAAACTTCTTTATATATTATCCGTAATCAATTCCCCTCCTTACCCTGAAGAAAAGTTTTAAAGAAGAAGGATTGTCTTTTACTGGGTGAGTTGTCTGGATTTCTTTTGTTGTGAAGAATTTGTATAGGGGGATTACCCTAAGGCACAGGGGGAAGCCCATAAACAATAAATTATCTATATTAATCTTTACTAATGATAAAGTGAATGACATTGCAGTAAGTTGGCTGGTGATCTAGTCAGAACTTCGAGACAGAGAGGTTTCTGAGAGCACCTGTCATACCCATGAGGTAAATTAACAGGGACAGTTACAAGTAGACAGAATTTTCTAGATCTTCAGAGCATGTCAAGAATTCACTTTTCCTTTTGCCATCTGGAGATACTGAGTAAAGATTTTTTTAAAAAAGGGTTGTGTGGTTTTTTGGCGGGTTGTTTCCTGTATTTTCAAGTATTGTACTATTTCTCTGAATACAATATTATTTCAAGAATGAATCTTTCATCAGATTAGATTTGTTTATTTGGTTTTTTTTTCAGTTCTTAATGGAAAATTGGAATTTTGAAGAAAAAAATATCTGAAGTAAAAAGGTTTTTGGCTCTACATCCATCTAAATATCTTTTCCATAATAATACCTTCATTAAGAACTAACACCTTAACAAAGAATCATTGAAAGATAGTAGGGCACAGTAAAAACTAGAGAAGGTATAAAAAGACTGCCTATTCCTTACCTGTCTTGTTTCACATTTTTTGGCCAGTTCAGTTACAACAGAGTTTATGTAAATGAAAATTAACTATTCTCCTAGCAGCAAGTAAAAGTTACAATCTTTTACTCCATTATTTATCTTGAAGACAGTCTTTAATCTTCCCACCCACTTTAGAAAAAATGAGACTGTTTTTAGCCCATTTTACTGCAGCATAAATTGAGGTTTTAAAAAAGTAGAATAAATCGTATGTGTGATATTAGTGTAAATGTTGGAATTTGAAATTTGACATTGTCTCCGAACTCAAAGAAAATTTAACCTCCCATTAATAACACTTAATTGACAACTCTGTAGCACTATTATGAGAATGCACTTGCAATTACATTTAATCTATTATTAAATTCTAACTCATGAATACAGAAGTAACCCCTATTTGAAATGTTAATGATGCTGTTTGTGATATATTATGATATACATGATTCTGGAAAGTTAAATATGTGTCATTCAAGATGTCACACATAAATACAGAAATGAATCTAAATGAACGGTGTTTTTCTACTTACTAAATTACAAATTTATTAAAGACAGATCTTTAAAAATTGCCTTCTAGAATAAAATGTGCATATATTACCTGTGTTTACTATTGTTCCAGGTATATGAATTAATAGTTATAAGACATACAGTGTCTGGTTATTTGTAACTGAAACCTGCCATATTAATTGTTTCTTTTAGAAATACAGATAATTGTAATCCAATGATTGCCTTTGTTCTAAGCAATGGATTTTAATTACATTTGAAAAATGTAATTAATAATAATTCTATTATTACAACTGCACAATATTAATTACAATTACATTATAATAAAGAACGCTAATTCCATTTGGAAAAAAATAGAAGTGAATTTCAAACTCAAGGCATTCTTTCAAATACTAAATGTTTTCTAAAAAATTATTGCTATTCTCTTTAGAGTATTTTTCTTTTTGCAGTTGATCTCAAGGTGCCCTGAACATATTGTATTTTGACTCAATATTTAGCTTTAACTGATAAAAGAGCCAAGTCAATCAGAAAACCAGTTAGAAACGTTATTTTTGTTTCATTATTAAAAGGTGAGGATGGGTTGTTGTCACTAAAAATTGTTGAATTGATGTATTTCATTTAATTGATTTAATTAATTGACCAATTACAACAGTGTAGATGGCAGAAAATTTATTTGATGATGGCACTTAAGTTCTTAGGACACCAGCTAGTTGAATCAGTTTGATTTGGGGATGTGTTTGAAGTTATCTCCAGATTCTTAACTTGGGATCAAAAGCTTTGAGGATGATTGGGAAAAAAAAAAAAAAAACTTCATATAAGTGATATGCTAATTTTTATCCAATCTCTGGATTGTTTAGTCAGTTCTAGAGCATTCCTAGTTCTTAAGACACTTTCATTTTATATCCAGATATCAGACTATCATTTTCTGGATTGAATAATAGCTTCTTTGCAATTCCCCAAATTGTAAATTTTAAACATTGAAAATAACCTCAGAATTCAGGGGAGAAGAAGACTTTACCTTTATTCTGAACAATCCCTGTCTTGAAGTTTTGCAAAGATTTCCTCATGGCACAGAAGCCAGATGTGCATATTAAATATCCTACCAGGTTATGTAGCAATATTCCACAAAATAATTATTATATGACCCCAAGGAAGTCCTAAACTAACAGCACAAACAACATAAGAAAAAGAATTAATAAGACTTCAATTCCTGATTCAGTAGGGATTTGCATTTTTAACTGGTACCCTAGTTAATCATGATACATGAAGTTCCTTGACTGCTTTTCTAGAACTACTGATCAAAGTGCTAAAGCTATCAGGATCAATTAGAAGAAATGAAGATATAACAGAAGAGAGAAATGTAGTATCAAAAACATACTGTCATGATTAATATTGTTAAAATGCCTATACTACCAAAGGCAATCTACAGATTCAGTGCAATCCCTATCAAAATGCCAATAGTATTTTTCATAATATTAGCACAGATAATTCTAAAATTTGTATGGAACCACAAAAGACAATAGCCAAAGCAATCTTGAGAAAGAAGAGCAAAGCTGGAGGTATCACAATCCCAGATTTCAAGATACACTACAAAACTATAGTAATCAAAACAGTATGGTATAAGCACAAAAATAGACACATAGATTAATAGAGCAAGAAAGAGAGTCCAGAAATAAATACATGCTTATATGGTCAATTAATCTACAACAAAGGAGGCAAGAATATATAATGAGGAAAGGGGCGCCTCTTTAATAAATGATGTTGGGGAAACTGGACAGCTACATGCAAAAGGGCAAAACTAGGCTACTTTCTCACAACATATACAAAAATAAACTCAAAATGGATTAGAGACTTAAATATGATACCTGAAACCATAAAAATCCTAAAAGAAAACATAGACAGTAACCGTTTAGACATCAACCTTAGCAATATTTTCCAAGATATGTCTCCTCAGGCAAGGAAAACAAAAGCAAAAATTAATTGCTGGGATTATACCAAAATTAAAAGCTTTTGCACAGAACATGAAACCATCAACAAAGCAAAAAGCAATCTACTGAATGGAAGCAAATATGTGCAAATGATATATCTGATAAGGGGTTAATATACAAAATATATAAAGAAATTACACAACTCAACACCAAAACTACAAATAATCCGATTAACATGGGCAGAGGGCCCGATGGACATTTTTCCAACAAAGACATACAAATGGTAAACAGACACATGAAAAGATGCTCAGTGTTACTAATTATCAGGGAAATGCAAATCAAAACCACAATGAGATATCGACTCACACCAGTCAGAATGGCTAATGTCAAAAAGAGAGGAAATAACAAGTGTTGGTGAGGATATGGAAAAAAGGGAACCTTCATGCACTGTTGGTAGAAATGAAAATTGGTGCAACCACTGTAGAAAACAGGATGGAGGTTCCTCAAAACATTAAAAATAGAATACCATATGACCCAGTAATTCTACTACTGGGTATTCATGCAAAGAAAACAATAACACTAATTCAAAAAGATATCTGCATCCTTTTGTTTACTGCAGCATTATTTACAATAGTCAAGATATGGAAGCAACCTAAGTGTTCACTGATAGATGAATGGATAAAGAAGATACAGTTATGTATATACAATGGAATATTACTCAGTCATAAAAAAGAATGAGGTCTTACCTTTGCAACAACATGGATAGACCTAAAGATTATTATACTAAGTGAAATAAGTCAGACAAAGAAAGACAAATACCATATCATTTCACTTGTATGTGGAATCTAAAAAACAAAAAAACAAACAAGAAAACACAAAAATTAGAACCACTCATAAGTGCAGAGAATAAATTGGTGGTTGCCAGAGGGGAGGCAGGTGGGAGATGGGCAAAATAGATAAAGGGGATTAAGACTCACAAAACTTCCACTTATAAAATAAATAAGTCACGGGAATGAAAAGTACAGCCTAGAGAATATAGTCAATAATATTTAATAATGTTATATAGTGATAGATAACTACACTTATCATGGTGAGCATTGCATAATATATAAAATTGTCAAATCACTATGTGAACACCTGAAACTATTATAACACTCTATGTCAGCTGTACTTCAGTAATAAAAATTTTAAGAAAATACTGTCATGGAATACAACATTCAATGCATAAATTAAAATCCAGACTTTGAGATAGGAACAACCAAATGTTGAAGTCACCAGAATTCATCTTTATTAAATAAGTGGATTTAAAACTACCCAAGCATCACCTTAAATTCTTATAGGAAAAAGGATATTCCAGAATTTGGAGATATGCATTAGTTAGAAATGATTTTTTTCTCATTTCTTTTCAATAATTTTTCTTAATGACTACCTGACTGTCACAGATCTCAACTTGAATATATTTCAAATACCTCTTTGACTTTAACACCACTTTTCTTTGAGAAGAAATTAATAACTTAAATCAATATATACACTGGGATATAAAGATACTAATTAAAACACAGTCTATGCACTAGGAAATGATCTGGCTATGACTGGGTTCCACTGATTGCCAAGCTTGTTGGCTAATTTAACTGGCTAAGTAGATGCCCTCCTTAACCACACTGCCCCCATAGGACAATTTGGGAAAACTTCCTGAGGCTGCATGTCAGGGAGAGTCAATTTCTAATAATCAGGTAAATGATGAGTGAAGTGTTGAATCTTTCGCCAAAGGTGAACAGGTTATTATGTTTCTAATACTAGATCCTTCAAGCAGGACTGGCTACATAATTTGCAGAGCCCAGCATAAAATGAAAACGCAAGCCTCCTTGTTCAAGAATCTTAAGAATTTCAATATAGCAAGAGCAGGACATAAAAACCCACTGTGGGGCTCCTCTGAGTGTGGGGGCTCTGTGCCATTGTATACATCACATGCTGACAAAGCCAGCCCTGCCACCAAATGTATAGGAGTCACAAATGTGGAAAATTCTTGGGATTTTTGGAAGGATCACTCAGTTACTACATTAAAAAAAAAAAAAAGTGATATAGATGAAGATGATGCATCCAAGAGCCAGCTGGAAAACATGTGATAATTATGTGACTAAAATACATATTCTGATGGCTAGTGACATGTTACATATATTTACTGTGTAAGGGGAATGTTGGGTGGCTTAATAGATATCACTAATTGAAATGATCCTGAGTAGTATGTAGCATGCACTCTGACTAGTTTCTACAACTAATTTAGAATTCAGCAGAATAATGTGAAGTCTTTTACTACTTAATTAAACTTCTGTAATGCCTGTTTTACCAAGATGAATAAAATACATAAATTGTATGAGGTGACATCTAATGCACACAAAAAAGAGAAATGTAAAAATCAGAACAGTGGGTACATTAAACTGATTCTTAATAATTGAAACCAATTTAATCATTTGAGATTATTTTATTCTAGCTGACGTAATACTGTAGCAGTTATATTCTAATTATAACCTGTTTCATTTTACTCTGCCTTTCTAGTTAATTATTACAGTCAATTTGTAAAATGACATGGTTCCACATTTGCATAGGTCACTATTAAATAAATGAATAGCTGAAATTACTCTAGCATTGAAGTGTCAACTTTGGTAGAAGTCAAGAGGACTTCAAATGTTCTTCTAACACCCCTTAATGTGTTAATGACCACTATTAAACTGCAATTAAAAGGCCAGGAAAAATGCATGAAACAGTTAATAGAAAAATAGCACAGACACAATTAAAACGATTCTGCATTTTTTTTTTTGACTGATAGAAAATAAAGTGATATGCTGTAAGAA
Source organism: Halichoerus grypus (assembly GCF_964656455.1). Lineage (NCBI taxonomy): Eukaryota > Metazoa > Chordata > Mammalia > Carnivora > Phocidae > Halichoerus > Halichoerus grypus. The sequence continues at coordinate 73,126,574 of NC_135723.1, forward strand.
GTGTAGTGTGAATCTATTTCCAACTCAAGGCAGAGTTGACAGTTTAATGATAACAAATCATAGGCTGCCTTTTTTGGGAGCACTGAACGTCAGCTTAAAATTAACATCAGTAGTAAACAAGACAATGCGGTGATTTTACCTTGTATTTAAATTACTACTTATTATGGTACTAAATAATAGCTTTAAATAACTTGGTGTCCAGATTACTGATATACAGTCTATCTGTGTGAGAAAAAGAGAGACAGTACTGAAAGATATGTTTAAGTTTTTGTCATCCTAAATAAAGGATAAACGTATGTCTTTGCTGTGCAGTTTTCTTAGAGTTGCCTATGAAACCTTTCACTGGGTTTGTTGTACATTGAAACCCTAACATTGTCATTAGAGCACTTCACTCAGCATAGACTAGATTTCCAAGTATCAGAAATTTGGTTTAACTCAGGAATATACCAGGAAAAAAAACTTAATTAAAATTATACATAAACTTTCAGCTTGCAAGAAGCATCTCAAAACCAGAAGAGAGTAGACATTTTAACAAAGGACACACTTGCAAATTATAATACAGGAAAAGTTTTTTTGTTCGTTCATTTTACCAATTTACTCAGATGTTTTGCTCTTGTCCTAGATTTCATAAAATGTGTAAATCACCTAAGAAATTTTTTACCAGGTGTAATTTATTGAGTACAAGACATGGAAGCACAAAATGTCTGTGTTAAAGTATCCTTTAATATATTTACCTATAGGCATAGTGACTAATTATAGTTGTGAATACAAATGAAGGAAGACCAGGACGCCGTCTGTACCTAAGTCACCAGGGTAACTTAAGTACAGATCCATACCCACAACTTTTTTCCACGATTGTATTAATATTTCAGCCATAATTAGATTTTTTTTGGCCTTGAATTATCTATGTTGTCTTAGTTCTATGCTTAAATTCTTACATAAAGTTCTTTATAATTTTAAGCAGACATATGTCCATGATAAATTCATGGATAACACTGAGTCCTTGATAATGGCAACCTAGTCAGCTCTGATCATTGATCTTAATGATTGGTGGAATATAGCATTAGTGGTAGGCTCTAATGGTGCATAATATTTATATACTTTCAATATCAACTACACCAAAAATCACTTGACCCATGTCTAAAATGTAACCAGCGGGGAAAACTGCAGTAAGTACTTCATATCATAGAAATGCTTTATAGTAGCCTAGGAGAGAAACAAATATCTATTTTACTATTGCAGACAAAAACTGGAAATTCTTTAGAGACACTAATGTCAGGTTCCACATTGGAAGCCTAAGTCGACATGCCATTTTGTAGGTTCCTTAAATGTCTGATGACCAGAAGTGGTCAGGAGAACATTTATTAACAGCATGGCACTGACTATATGAATTAAACATCTGAGAGTGAATATTTTAAAAGTATTATATCCCCCTCTTTAAGAGGTCATGGGAAAATGGATTGGGGCAATTATTGCCTATTACCAAAGGGCATTTTAAAAGAAAACTTATTTTTAATTTACATGGATATTCAAATATCTACCACATAAATTTTGTTGTCTCTAATTTTTAAAAAATATTTTCCTGGTGACTCTTTTTCAAAAATTCATTTTCTTACATTATAAGCTTTCCTTAACAGTAAGACTTTTTTTCCCTGTAATTTTTGTCCTAAAAAAAATGAAAGGAAAAAGAAGCACATAGTAGTTACTTCCATGATTATAACCGGACATATCTGAATCAGTGAAACAAAAATGCTTATTTGAATGTCACTTTCCCCATGTACATAAAGTGGCAATTGAAATAAGGTTATGCTATTTTCTGTATCTCAATCTTAGAAGGTTTTTATTTCTTCATAGCTGTTTAAATGGTTCAACAAATGGCCTTCAGTCCCATGTGTGTCACATTTCAAATGCATAAAGTAGAGAATATCTGTTATCTGTATACCTTTTTTGATAAGGGTTGTACTATATCATGACAAAGAGTGAAGATGGGTTATGCAGGAGGTAATGGTCACATTGCTGGTCTCCTAAGTGTTCTTTCCAGAACAGGTGGCAAAGGAAAGATGACACAGTGAAGGCATTGTGATTTGAACTTAACCAAAGGAAAATGACACATATGGAGAAAGCCATCAATAAAAGCCATTATTGCAGTACGTGCTAACAATCTAGATGAACAGGAAGAGTTCTAATGGCTTTTGGTTTTCAGAATAAGGTCTAACTAGTGAAGTGGATATAGTTCCATCCACAACAACATCATTTGGGCCGTACAGACTCGTTGTTGTTAAAATGTGATTTCTGTTAGGCTTAAAAAAATATTTTTATAAAAGTGTTGGGGGAAATGGAAAAACATGTCACCAGGTTGGCTCTACTCAGAGGAAAGGAGGCCTTCTTTTTAAGAAAGGAAAGCCAAGGAGGTAGCAGAGGACAGTACATGAAGTCAGGGGGTTGCTGCAATCTGATGAGCTTTGTGTTCCTGGTAGAATAATAGGTCATAGTCTGATTATAGATATGGATAATAATATCAGGACCTTTTTTTGTAGCAACTTAAATGGTCACATACTCATTAGGTAAGTTAGGTCAGGTTTGATGAATCAAAGGTGACACAAAAGCAGAGAAGAGGTGCCAGATGAACACATAGGAAATATGAATCAAGATGATAAGCCAATGTCAGAAATGCCAGAGGTGCAGGTACTCAGAATTAATTATTTATATTACAGAGATTGGCAGGAATACTTAATTATCTAATGACCTTCTAGAGTCTCCTTTTATACCTGACCATGGCTGGGGTAGGAGGGAGGGAGGAAAGAGGATCCTGTTTATTTCCTCTTAAAACTCTCTCAACATGATTCCTTTTATTCTAGAAAAAAACCTGGACTTCGTACCAACAGCAGAACCAACACCAGAAATCAGAGCTTTGATTAAAAGTCTTCAGGGGGAAGTGAAAGATGTTCAGTTTTGTCCAATTACTAGTACACACCCTGCTTGAGAAAGATCTGAGACAGAGAAGAGGTGTCTAGTCTATCTCCAAGCTACCAGAAACTGTAGCCTTGATAAGATGACTCCAAGAAAGAAATAGCATAGGTATTGGGGATGGAGAAACCTTGGTAAGATTCAGTATCAGATTCAATTTCCTTAAAAAGATGCTTTTATAAGAGAATTGTTCTTCAATAGTTTATTCTCCTGACAGAGAGCAGCCCTAATCGGGGTATAAGATACCTCTCCAGATGCAGGTCTGCTACTGTTCTTTAAAATGCATTCAAAAGAAAACGTTGGGGATACTTTGGGCAAAAGTGTGAGGAATGAGGCCTCTAAATTGGGGGTATTTTTAACTAAATATTTTACATTCTTTCGTATAATTCCTTACGTATTTACCATTGTAATTTTAAAGACATTTTCCTTTATTCAATCATTTATCAAATACATATAAATCTTACCTAATATAAAGTGCATGGTAAACATCAAAATGATGGGCATTGGGATGAACCAGGCAGGAGGCTCTTCCCACTTATGCAACTAATAGTATTATCTAGAGTCTGATAGCAGAAATTAAAAGCACAAGAGAAATCCCACACGAACAAGAATAGCACAACAAATGCATTATTAAAGTTCAGAGGAAGAAAACATTACTTCCAGTTAGCTGGAATCCAAGAAGTTTTCAAGAAGCTGATCTTTCATTAACAGGCAAGTTCGGACACATCCAAGGAGAGAGAAGATCATTAGGGGTGTGGGGATAATGCAAACAACAGCAAAGTTGTATTATGCTGGAGTTATAAGGACATATTCCCCATTTCACTGGTGTATTAGGTCAGAAAGGGAGACTGGAGCCAGATTTTGGAACTTTATTTGACAGGCACGGAGGGAAGGTTCAGGGGTACATGAGTGACATGACCTGGGCTGTGTCCTGGGAAGATGTATCTGGTGGTGGTGATGGCAGATGGCTGTGAGAAGAGACTGGAGAAAAAAGAGAAGTTAGGAAGATATTTGCATATTAGGGCTATACAAAGCATGGATTTGGAAATGGAATGTTATTATTAGTGTACTCATTTTAGGGGAGCATTTTCATAATTCTCCTTTGGAGTTGCAAGAGTATCCTTCCTCTCTGGCTGTCTGGTTTAGAAACTGCCCTTGTATCGATTGCCTGGCAACCTCAACATCTTCAAGCAGTTTCTTTTATATATAGTTTAGCTGGTCTTACATACCTATAAACTCAATTATTTTGTGTGTGTGAATGACTTAATCGATTTTTAGCAATTTTTTCAAAATATTTCATCATATCCAAAATATTTCATTACTTTTAAGTAGTAAAATATTATAATAATTGTAGTTATCAACACAATTTAGTTATTTAGCCATTTTTTTAAAGTTTTTGTTTTAATTTCAGGAAATTTCTATCATGAGCATTCAGAATAATTTGGTTTTTGAAACTGAATTCCACTGGTCTTCAAAAATATTTGGGGAAATATAGGAGAAAACTAAAAAAATGTTTGGAACGATGGGTATAAAAAAAACAATATGGAAGACTGAACAGACCAGAGAAATAAAATTTAATAAGACACAGAAATAATTATATCAAGAAAAAGGAAAAGAAGAGAGAAAAAGTCCTGACACACATTTCAAAACTTTTGTAGTGTATCACTGGCCATTTTCTAGGATGAAGGAGAAAAAGAGGCAAATGACTTAATTAAACTAATTTAAAATGTTTTTATTGTTAGGCCAATTAAACAGCTAACGTTATCAGGAGAAAAGAGAAAAAAAAGAGCATAGGAAGAGGCATAAGAAAAGATACAGAATAGAGAATGAAAAAGAAACAAAGAACGTATTAACAATGGAAATGTGAAAAGACAACAGAGAAAGGGAGACAGAAAAAAATCACTGAAAAGATGGCATACACATCCTTTCGCATGCATAGCAAAAAAGAGTATGCCCAGGTCCTCAAGCTGGAGAACTCTGGGAAGGTTCAACTTGAAATAGTGCCATCCTAATTAATGAATGAATATATTTTTAAACATTGCAAAATTATCCTTTTAAAATGCACCGAAAGTAAAATTTGAAAATCTATAAAACCCTGATTCTTAAATTTTTCAAAATGCAAGTTTTAATCAGTTTTCTTTCTATAATACATAGTTTTATTATTCATTGAGAACTATTATTCTTTTGCTTAATTTTGGGAGGGAATGTTTTTAAATCAGCAGTTGTTTTGAATGAGTTAGTTGCTCATATTGTTAAAAAATAACTAGATTCTAAACAAAAAATTAATTGTAAAGTTGAGAAAATGTAGATCTATTTAAAGCTGAGATGACAGTTGTTGAGCATTGTGATGTATCATCTTGACATGAACTGAATGAGGTAGATTAGTGACTGACACTAGCAATGTCAGAATTTACATTACAGCACACACAAACTCCATGGAAATATACTATTAGCACCCACAGTAAGCAGTGATGAGTAATGAGATAAAAATTGACAACGTCAATAGTCATAAGCCCTCACAGTCAAGAATAATGAACTACACATGTGTACATATAGGTGTATATTCATAGATATATACATAATGAAATATATCTTTCATGCCTTCCATCAAAATTACATTTTGTGTAGCAATAAATGCTCTGAATACACAGTTGATAAAATTAGTTTGGGTGTAGATTAAATGTAGACTACATTTGCTGCAAAGAACAATAACAAAGATCGTGTTATAATAATTCTTTAGAGAGCGGGTGATCTGAAATACATGTTTTTCTTACTTTACATTAAAAATGACCAAAAAAAGCTACGTTTTTCTTTTTTCTTTAATTTATACTGCACTAATTAACTTAACCTTTTGCACACTTGATCTAGAAATCTTCTGCACATTCAATAAAATGTTGTTTTCTTCTACTGTAGCTATCTCATATATTAGAATTTTTTATAACTTAGAAAAAAAATGACATATCTGCCTCAGAATTTTCTTTGGCAATTAGAAATTGTGAAAGAAAAATGTACTGTGTCTTTTCTTAGTACCGTTTAGTTAGCAATTATTAAGCATGCAAAAATCTCCTAAGTGATTTTAGTGCATGTTTAACAATGCTTTGTAAATCATTGTTATAAGAGTGAAATTTAACACGTGCTTGTGAGTATATATACAGACTCTCTTTGATTTGTTCCTTTTTTTTTTCCAGGAGATATTTTTATATTATTTTTCCACTTAATTCTTTTTTTTTTTTTTTAGAAACAATATGAAAAATATTGTAGACCCCTTCTCTGTAGTTGCCGAGGCATCTGAGGTCGAGAAAAGAATTTCACTCAGCTCTATGGATTAGTGACCTCTGCACCAGTAAGCTTAGAAACCTAATGTACAGCCAGAGAGAAAGCAGGGGGCGTGGAGAGAGACGTGGCTCAAAAGTCCTATTCAGTGATATGTACGCAGACACCCGGCAGTGGCTGGTCTCCGCAGGGGCCGTGAGGGGCACATCCAAGGGAGTGCAGACCAACCACCAATAAGCTTTAGTGGATCCAAATGAAAGATGGTGAGGAAAGAATAGTGGGACGCAATCCAGAAAAACCAAAGAGGCATTCAGCTTTTGGCAGCTGAGTAAAGTAGATTGCTGAATCTTTAAATAAAATTTTTAAAAAATTGTTACAAATTCTTTTTATTTCCTCTTTATGGTGAATAGTGGAGTTTCAGGTTATCAGAGAAAAAAACAATTCATAATGAATTAACTTTGAAACAATTTCTCTCTCTCTCTCTCTCACACACACACAAGGATTTATCTTTTCCATTATTTGCCCTTAGATTAAGATTTAATTAGTAAGATAAAAAATAAATCAATGTCTTTTTCATATTTGAAACTGTTTCTTTAGCTTTATTGCTATATTTCAGATATTATGGATACTTCTTTATATTTTCATACTTCTATATTTATACTTTTATACTTCTATTATATATTCCATATATATATATTATATTTATAATATAGGGAAAAAATCTCAAATTTTATATACAAAAGGTAAACTGTGTGAACCAAACTACAGTTTTTACAGTTACTTCCCTGCTGACATATGTATGTATATATGTAATATACATTTTATATATTCGTGCACATCCTCTCTCTCCTGTTTACATTTGCTTTGTAGATCCAAACCTGGTTCAGTTCTTCTGTTGCAAGAGCTAGACACATCTGTTTTTAGCAAAGCTACAAATTTGGTTTGAAAAACACATAAGGAAAGGAACCTATAAAAAGTTAAACATACTAACAGAGGGAAATTAGGAATAAATGAATCATTCTTATAACTTAGAAATGGTGGGCGCCTGGGTGGCTCAGTCAGCTGAGCGTCTGACTTTTGGTTTTGGCTCAGGTCGTATTTCAGGGTCCTGAGAGTGAACCCTGGGTCAGGCTCCACTGAGTGCAGAGCCTGCTGGAGATTCTGTCTCTCCCTCTTCCTCTGACCGTCCTGCTCATGCTCACCCCTTCTTTCTCTGTCTCTCAAATAAATAAAAAAGAACTTGGAAATGGAAAGGAAATAACATAAGTATATAAATGTATTATATTTCATAATTGAGAGAAAATATTTTTTATAATATGGGAAGTGAGGCGTATTTTCTACTCATTTAGATGCTTTTGCATAGTTCTTTCTGTTCCTCAAGAAAGTATTCCCAGTATAATTTTTAAGTTTTCCAATACCTGTTTAATTTTAAAGCCAATTTTATAAAATATCTAATGCTGACATTGCTATCCACGTTGGATTATCTAGTCTGAATAAACTTTAATTGAGCCATTTAATATATGTGCAACTGTTGTGAACTAAAATAGGCAGGTATTTTATCTTATTAGCATTAACTTATATGTTCATTTTTATGTGCAGAGTGCATGTTTTTATAGCACCTTTAGTCATTTTTTAAAAAATAATGAACAAGATATATTTTAAAAATCATTTATCAGATGCCAGTATTTGGTTTTTGACTATATCAGAATTACTGAAAGTGCACTTACAGAACTTTTTAGCAGGCTTAGCAATAAATAATAATCATCCAAAATTTTCAATTCATTTCATTTATGACTACTTGTATCATTAACCTGATAACCTTTCAGGCATTTAAGAAATTTTTAGCTTGTATTATTTCAAATATATTTACTCTAATGAACAGAGAATTCTTTGGCGAATATCAAATCCAATATTTGATGTGCTTTTTCTGTGTTCTCAAAGTTTTTAAAACAGAAGTAGCAAAAGAAGACAAACTTATTTTAAGTATTTTTAAAAATTCCTAACATTTACACTTCTACTTGTGCAAGATATTGTTGCTGTTTTGGTTCACTTTGGTTGGCTCTCTCTAACACCAGATTTTCAGGTGTGTAATTATTATTTGAAAGAGAAATGTTTCAGCTTCTAATGGTACCTCTTTTTTTATGGGCTTTCTTATATATCAAAAGTATATCTTTCGGGGCACCTGGGTGGCTCAGTCGGTTAAGCGGCTGCCTTCGGCTCAGGTCATGATCCCAGGGTCCTGGGATCGAGCCCCACGTCGGGCTCCCTGCTCGGTGGAGAGTCTGCTTCTCCCTCTCCCTCTGCCTGCCTCTCTGCCTACTTGTGCTCTCTCTCTATCTCTCTGTCAAATAAATAAATAAAATCTTAAAAAAAAAAAAAAGTATATCTTTCACTCACTGACTTGAGCCAGCCAATGTTACATGTGTTTATTTTCCTTTCATTGCTGTATGTTGAAATAATCAATTGCTTATGGATTTTAGTTTGTCCTTATCTTTTGCTTATTGCATTTAAGATGAAGCAATGAATATGAATGCCAGAATTTCCAAGTTGTAAAAAACAGAATAGTCTTACATTTAAAGTACATTTGCTTTTAAAGAGGAATTCTGATGTGTGAAGATACTCATAGGAATATATATGAGTATGTGGTACAGGTGACAGTGTAAGTGTGTGTATGTATGAAATAAAAAGTCTTCTTCTAGGTGTTTTGTCCTAGTGACTTCAACCATGGCAGCATTCATCCAGTTGGACACGCTAACGATGCACTAGTATGATGTGCACTACCATTTCTGTTTTCCCTGGTCTTCTTTCCCCACCTTCCAAACAATGGTAAGATAAGTGTGCATGTGTTTTGTGTGTGTGTGTAGAATATGGATATCTCTACTACTAGTGTATTTGTGAATACTATTTAAATCACCGAAGTACAAAATAAAACCGTTAGGGAAAGAATATTTGAAACAACATATATCAGTAAAACTAAAAGAAATACATTTTAGAACATATCTATCCTACACTCAAAGCCAAACAACAAGTCCAGTATTCAGATCTTCTGAAGAAAAATATGTATTTTAAATGTGTTACACAGACACTGTTCTTAAGCAGGCAATATTAAAGAGAGTTTTGTTTCTATGTTTTCTAATTCTACACCTAATCTTTTCAGACTTTCTTCTTTGGAGTCACTGAAAAATGACAATATTAAGAGTTACTATTTATGTGTCATACACAGTGCTAATAAGCATTTTTCATGCCTTATTGTATTTAATCTTTAACCACAAAGTCATGAGTTAGATATTATTATCCCCACCTTACAGGATGGTTAAGAAATCATGAAGATCACATAGCTACTAGGCAGCCCATGCAGATCTCAAACCAAAGTTTATTGTCTAAGTGTTATAATATGTGGCATATGCCAGAAACAACTGAAATTTGCCCTCCATAACTTACAATGGCAATGGTTTTTGTTCTGATGGGAAAAAAATGAAAAAAAAAATAGAATGAGACCATCATTGGATATAAGATGGGGCACCAAAAGGCATTGCTTTATTTCTCTCCTAAGAATCAGTCAGCTATTAGGCATACATTTTTGGATTTAAAGTTCATGGTAATATATATTGCATATTACGTACATAAATAAATCTATAAATAAAGTTATTATCAAGGCATATTTCTTATGTTCTCAGAATTGAGGGTTAGGTAAGACATTTTAGAATGAAAATACAGAGTACCATGCTGAAATGTATAATTTATCTAGGAATCCACTTAGTAGTATCTATCTTTTAGCGTGCTTTATCAGATTTTACTTCCCTTTTCACAACAAGGTATCATCTAAATAAGCAGAATTCCTATTTATATAGCAAATGACAAAGACAGCAAAAAACCAGTCCCAAAGATGTATAGACAAGCCCAATTCACTTTATGGATTGAAATGATGTAATTAACAAAAAAGACAAATTGCAACCTATTCAAAGACTTTGAAAAGCGGCACAGTAAGCACTAAATTATATTTAAAAATTTCCTGTGCCTACTGTGTGTAAGGCACTGTGCTAGTGTTCAATAATGCACTGAAATTTAACATTAACACACATAAAAATGTTTTTTAATTATACTTAAATTTAAGTCGACTGCAATCTTTGAAGGCATATTTTTTAATTTTCCAAAAGCTTCAAACAATTAGAAATTTGTTATTTCAATATGCAACAATATTCTCAAAACTGCTAACTTCTGCTATAGTGCTTTAGAACTCTTTGAAAGTTCATATCAAGTGGTTGTATAGCAAACTACATTTAGGAAATATTCTTCTCAAAGAAACTGTTCTTAAACATTGTATTGTATTGCACTCAGTGGGCAATGTGCCCAACAAGTTCTCCTTTTGAGATAAAAGTTATAATCACAGATGCTAGATGCAAAAACACCTACAGTATATGTGGCTTCTACTACTTACTCTGATCAAATTAAAGGTACAAGATACTCCGTGTTGTTTAGCATATACACTTTGCCTACTTTCGGGGCCAGAAAGCCACTGTAGACACACTAGCTTACCGCACTGAGGAAAATAAAATTTCACCTTGTATTAAAAATGTTTTTGCTTTCTTAACAACCATATGTTTCAGTGCTAAGAGTATTTATCCTTTTCTAAAAATTCTGTGGCTTTTGACAAAACTATTTTTTTGTGAAAATTTAGACCTAGAAAATATTTTTTAAATTTTTCATTAAGAAAGTTCATTACCATCATTCTCTTTTTATACATATATGAGGCCAGAGACGCAGTGGGAGTTGGGAGTGAAGCTTCCTTTCAACAGTTTCAACTTAACAGGAGTGCAGGCAGTGTTGGCTTTAGAATTCAAAGTTCCCAATTTTACCCAGCACCCTCCTCTCCCTGTCCTCAAAAATAATAAATAACTTAGAGCCAAGAAAGAAAACAATTTAAGACTGTCCTAAATAACTTTTTCAAACTTCTGCAAGTTATTCAATCATTACCTACATGCTTCGTCTATTTATTGTCCTTAGCAGTGTTTAAAATAATTTGATCCTATATATTGAAGTGTGAAAGGAGAGGTTTTTTAATTTTTATTTTTTTCTTAAATAGGAGTAAAATATTTTGATAAAAGAAACAATTTTCCAACTCCAACTATCAGAGTAACAAAATGTGATCCATCTTTGTGCGTTATTGGTTTAGATGTAGGCCACAACTACACATTATGTAATGTGGTCAGAACCACATTAATGTGTATGGCGAATAAAGAAAGCATAGCTTTATTGTAGGTAGATTTGTGTTGTTCTGCATCCCTGTTGGAGAGTGCATCCTAGTAAGAGACAGATGAGCTTGGCTAACAATGAAAAACAGGATAGGATTCCACTGACAGGAAATAAAATGAATAATCTTACTTGGGGTTGTCAGGAATAAACTTACTTGTATCAGATATAACCTAAATAATTTTTTTCTTGCTTCATAAGATAGCCACAGGCCATTACAAGAAATAAAATAATCCTGCTTTCCTTTTACCTTACCCATTTGCTCATAAACATTTTAATGGTATATATCTTATGTAAATATACATCTTAGCAACACCTCCTCCTTTCTCTATCACAATTATACCTACCATGATTGAACACCTGCTGTGTAAGCCCCCCAGCAACCCTGCCTGACAGATACATCCATTCCCATTTGTACAAATGCGGAAGCCAAAGTTCTGAAGCCATGCGTGTGTGTCACATACATGGTCACCGGAGCGAATGGCAGCGGGCACAGGTGGGAATCCAGGTCTGCCTGGTTCACTCCATGGACCACAGTAACTCCCTCCATTTCTACAACACCCTCCCTCCTACGTGTGCTCAGAATCTCACTTAGTCTTATTAACAGTAAGGTGACGAGCCAAAATCGGGTCAGAAGTTTAATGGTCCGAGCCACACAGGCACCCCTGTTTTGCTTATTTTAATGAATTCTGTGCATTGGTAAATTAAATTGCTTTGATTGGAGGTGAAAGTTGGATATGTTCAGACAAAACTCACAAAAACATTTTCCAATAAGCATTTCTTTTAGTTACTAGAATTCAGAGTTCAATTTTACATCTCCATAACATCATAGCAGCATATTTGCTTTTGAGGTTTTTCTTCAATTTTGCTTTTACTAACTGTACAAAATTCCATCTAAAAACATAGGAGAGTTAAGAAAATATTTCATGGGCTTAAAACTAGACAAAACCTTGGGTATTTTGTGAACACAGAACTCTGAATCACAAGAGGGATCTACGCTGGAATATTCATTTTTTTCCAAATAATAACATATTCTCAGAGAAAATAGTTTATATTCATATCTTAGTTTATTGTAAACAAGGCAGAGCAACTGCAAACAGGTCACATTTTTTTCATTAATTTTAAATCAAATAAGTAATATGTTTAAGAAAAAAGCTCGATACATTTAGATATACTGATGGATAGATATAGAAACTGATGAATGGATGGCTGGCTGGCTGGATCTACTGATTGATCAATCCACAGTTGCACAAAGAAAGGGAAGAAAAGAGGAAGGGATCATACAGTATGGTTTTGAAACTTTTGTTAAGTTTAACAGTGGATTTGTATTACTTAAGTTAGAGATGTAAAATATCATAAGGTAATTTTTCAGGGACTGTGTTTTTAATACATTTAAATTTAGGGCCAAGGCTGAAGTTGTAATGTGCACAATATTTCTTTAAATAGACTTTGCTCTGGAAAGATGCTGGGAAAATTTCCTATCTCATATATTTTTCAACTGGACATTTCTTAGTCATTGATCAATATACAACTGTGGCTTTATAATTTTCAAGGCCTGTATTTATTATGTTATAGAGACCTAATAATTAATTTCCTCTGCGAAAAGGCCAAGTTAGTTATGGAAACCTAACTTAATTAGGTCAGTCAAATTTACAAGGTATGGCGGCCATCAGAATCTTTCCATGAGAGAAAATAACGAGGGAGGGGATAGCCAGATGAAAGGGGAGGGTAAGAGAAAGGTAAGGAGAAATTTGTGTTTGTTTTAATCTTGTTTTGTTTTGTTTTAAATCCTTGGAAAATAAGCTTACCCAGGTAAAGAAAGTTGATACTTCAATGCAAGAGAAAAATCATTTCTGGAACATTGGATAAATTAAAATTAGGCTATGTTTCACCGTGGCCACTAGTCTGCTCTCACAAAGGCATCAAGTTGGGGTCTGCGATCAGAATAGGGGCTATGGGCCCACCTTCCTCTGGTTTCCCTTCCTGCTGCCCCTTCTCTTATCTCCTTCTGAAAATTTCTATCAAATATTTTCCACTCTCTCCCTCCCCTCCTTCCTTCCTTCTCTCCTTTCTCTTGTCAGTTCAAGGTCCAGGACATCCGCTTGTTACAGAGGGCAACCGGGGCTGGCAGCTTCATACTGGACCCCAGCTATGGAGTTTATCATAGTTCATGGCCCAAAGCCAAATGAAATACACTGGTGGCACTGGCTAAGTTTCACCGTTGTCTGGTCGGTCACACTATCAGCTCTTATATTTAGCAACTTATCCCTCACATTATGTTGTCACCTTTGTCATTTACCTCTGTCCATTTTCTCTTAAAGGCCATTTATAATTCAGTAAATCAATATTTATGTGGACAATTTTTTTATGCAGAAACTTCTGAAGATGCCATCAAACAATGTTGTCAAGACTTTCTGCCATACACAGTGGAGGGTCACCAGAGACTCATGTTTGTCTGTCAGTGGGGCAGATCTGCCACTTCTTTGCCTCCTATATGTAAAATAAAATTTGGGAAAGTGATCTAAGTTTTATCCTCATATAGCCTGTATTTCTCCCTAAGCACTTTCTTTTCCTTCTTATCACTAAATAGATTCCTTTAGAAAAACAATATAGTAGTCCCCGCTTATCCGCGGTTTTGCTTTCTGTCGCTTCAGTTATAGCCGGTCAGCCGTGCTCTGGAAGCAGATGGTCCTCCTTCTGACGTACGCTCAGAAGATCAATAGGAGCCTGACACTACAGCACAGTGCCTACATCATCCACCTCACTTTATCTCATCACAGAAGCCTTTTATCATCTCACATCATCGCAAGAAGAAAGGTGAGTACAGTACGATATTCTGAGAGACAGAGACCACATTCACCTAACTTTTATTACAGTATGGTGTCATAATTGTTCTATTTTAATTAGGTATTGTTGTTAATCTCTTACTGTGCCTAATTTATAAATTCAATTTCAATTTTATCACAGATGTGTATGCAAAGGAAAAAACAGTCAGTGGAGGATTCGGTACTATTTGCAGTTTCGGTCATCCACTGGGGTTCTTGGAACATATCCCTGCAGCCAAGGGGGAACTACTACCATAGTCCAGACTCCACTGCACCTTAGCAGTGAACTGGACAGTCATCTTTGCCCAGGATCAGATAGCTTCTGATACAATATACACATCTTTTTACTGTGACCACGATGATGAGATTGACAGGACTGAACTAAAATGCCATGAGATCTCTCCCTTCTCATATTTTTAACTGGAAACAATATTTCTGCCAAAATATTTAGTTTTTATTTTTTTTAAGATTTTATTTATTTATTTGACAGAGAGAGACACAGTGAGAGAGGGAACACAAGCAGGGGGAGTGGGAGAGGGAGAAGCAGGCTTCCCGCTGAGCAGGGAGCCCGATGCGGGGCTCGATCCCGGGACCCCGGAATCATGACCTGAGCCAAAGGCAGACGCTTAACGACTGAGCCACCCAGGCGCCCCTCTGCCAAAATATTTATAAGAGAACACACTTCTGATGCAACAAAGGAATTGTATAAGGCCTAAATACTTAAACAT
>NC_135723.1:73151616-73196616 GCF_964656455.1 Halichoerus grypus
TACCAGCTTAAGTCACTTCTCCAATTCACTATACACTTACCCATCCTGTCTCCTCATTTCCTACCCTATTCAGGCCAACTACAGAAGAATTTGAAGAATTATGTTTAAAAAATTGCATACTTCATTAATATATTCAACAAAATTTGAGCATCTAGAATGTCCTAGAACACGTGCCATGTGGTGATGACAGAATGTTCATAACAGGAGACATCGCTTCTGCCGCACAGTGCTTATAGTATAGCTACAAATAAAGATCAGGTCGGGGAAGGTGAAAAATGGAGCCAAAAGACTCTGGGGCCAGGGTATGGGAGGATTTAAATACTAAGCTAGTTTCGTGTGTTTAAGATCACTGGTGCCTGGGTGGCTCATTGGTTAAGCGTCTGCCTTCGGCTCACGTCATGATCCCAGGGTCCTGGGATTAAGCCCCGAATTAGGTTCCCTGCTCAGTGGGGAGTCGTCTTCTCCCTCTGCCCCTCCCCACTGTTTGTGCTCTCTCTCTCTCAAATAAATAAATAAAATCTTTAAAAAAAAATCACTGTATTTCTTTTTTTTAATAGAGGAATGATGAGCTAAAGCCACCACCTAGGTATATTAATCTAGGAATATAATATATAGGATGGATTATGGCTGAGAAAGGTGAAATTAAAAACTCTTATAATCAGGAGACTATGAAAAAAATCCAAGTGTGATATGTCTAAATTCACATAGGAATGACAAGAATGAAAAACAAGGATGAATCTGAAGTACACTTAAGAAGATGATTTTTTTCAGTGGTAGTCTAATTGGTAGTGACTGATAGGATGCTAGGTTCAAAGGACGAAGTGGATCTTACATCAAAGACAGAATTATAAAAATAGAAAAGTCAAAAGGATAAAAGATTGACTTTTTATTACATTTATTTTATATTTAAGAAACTTCTAAATACCTCCCCCACCTTTTTACAGACATACGCACTTCAGCTAACATAAGACTAAACTTCCGGGGCGCCTGGGTGGCTCAGTCAGTTAAGCGTCTGCCTTTGGCTCAGGTCATGATCCCAGGGTCTTGGGATCAAGTCCCTCATCAGCCCCTCCCCCTCAGCAGGGAGTCTGCTTCTCCCTCTCCCCCCACTAATGCACTCTCTCTCTCCCACGCACAAAAATAAATAAAATCTTAAAAAAAAAAAACCCTAAACTCCAATTCTGGAAACTCTCAGGCATTCATCAATAGTATTAAGGCATCAGTTGTCAGAGCAGGCCATTTATTCACCAATACCAAAATTATCCAGTACTTATTATGCTTTGCTTTGATTGACTTGTCCTCAAGGAGCATACTGTCCTCTGGGGAAGGGAAGCAGTTAGCAAAGCACAATAATACAATGTGAGAAATCTATAACAGAGGGATAAAGTGTCATGGCTACATTAAAGAAGAGAATACTAATTCTGCCTGAGGGAATCTGGAAGGACTTCACTGAGGAAACAACATATGTACCAGTCCTGGAAGGATGAGCAGTAGTCTACCAGGCAGAGAATTCCGTAAAAACAAACAAAAAAGGCCTTTTTTTTTTTTAATACATCAAGAGAGGAGCACCAAAATTATGGAAGTATGAAAGAGAAGAGCATGTTTGGAGACTAATAAAAAGTCTGTGCAGCTCAAGCATAATATATATGGTATAGAATCTTGGAGAAAAGCCTGGAAAGTTTAGTTGGGACCAAGTCATAGAGCGCTTTGTGTGCTGTGCTAAGGAGGGAATTTTTAAAAACCCTGTAAGAAGTAGGGTATTAAATATTTTTAGGTAAAGGTGTGATGTTGTATTTTTATATTAAAAACATATTGAGCCACATTATGAAAAAGGACTGAATATAAAAATAAATAGAAGGAGAGATCAGTAAAGCGCTATTATGTAATTAAATCAAGAGAGGATGTGATTACTAATTAATCCAAATGAATGCCAGTAATCCAATCCCAATCCACACAAACCAGGACTCACAGTAAGTTTATCTTTCAAAGGAAGAGTTTATAGAGTAAGGCAACAATAAGTCTGAACACTGATTCTTGGTAATTTCAACATACATATAAGGCACAACTGAGGAAAAAGAGCACTGAAAAAGCACTTGGAGGGCCATTTGGGGAAAAAAATGGAAAAAGAAGAGGAAAGGTGAAAATAATGGCACAGTGACCAAGAGAAAAAGCATCTTTAAGGAGGAGAAAGCAGTAAATAATATCAAAGACTGAAGACCAAATCAGCTTAGAACTAAAACTACTCATTTGGTTTTTCTAAAATGAGGTTTTTTGGTAATCATTTTCCAGAGTGATTTTTGGGAAGTAGTCAAAAACAAGCCAGATTTTGGAGGGTCTAATAATGGGAAGTAAAGAGTGGAAGCTTCAAGCAGGGACCAACCTTTCAAGATGCTCTAAAGCCATGAGTAGCAGAATGGTAGTGACCGACTATCTAAGAGCATGTGAACCTAAGGGAAGTGATTTTTTAACATGGAAAAGACATGGAAATATGAGTAAGACAAAGTAAAAGAAATTGGAGGAAAGTGTTAAAAATACAAAAGAAAATATAACTTATTTTTAAAACGTCTTGAAGAGTTGAAGACTAGGCAGAGAATCAAGAGCAAAGTCTTGTATAGACCTTATTTAAAGGTTTATCCAAAACAAGAGACAAGAAAAGTGCTGGTACCTGCATGCTAGGCTTTCACAATTATGTCCTGAATGAATGCTGTAATGGTAAACTGAAGGCTTGTTCTCCATTTTTTTCTTGCAATGGTCATACATTCAAGATAATGTGCTGAGAAAAGCAACAGAGGCATGGTAACAAACTTAAGGACAGTAATAAATGTTTGAGGTAGTCTCTAAGGGGATTAGAAATTTAGGTATCTTTAAAGAAATAAAGAAGTTCCTGAAGATACAGATGAAATTGGAAATCCTGTATTGTATTGGGACTTACCTATACCTGCCCTGTGATTTTTTTGTAATGTCATCAGCAGCCCATGTATAGGAGTACAGAAAGTCAATGAGTACATATCACTACAGGTAAGAGTACTTTTGGAGAAGGGTATAGATGAGATGACAGTTAAAGTGCCTGGCAAGGGGCACCTGGGTGGCACAGTCGGTTAGGCGTCCAACTCTTGCTTTCTGCTCAGGTCATGATCTCAAGGTTGAGGGATCGAGCCCCATCAGGCTCTGCGCTCTACAGTGTAGAGTCTGCTTGGGATTCTCTCTCCCTCTCCCTCTGCCCTTCCTGATCTTGCGCTCTCCCCCCCACCATGGATAAATAAATCTTAAAAAAAAAAAAAAAAAAGCATTTAAAGTGACTGGCAATATATCAATGGATAGAAAGAAAAATTTAATCAGAAGAATTTAATTCATACACTGGAAGCATTAAGAGGAGTTGAGGCTTAGAGATAATAATAAGGATAAACAAAAGATATTATTGGCATAATGCAATGACAACAGAGTAACCTTATGAGAAAAGATTGTGAACAAAGTAGGGTTTGCATTTAAAGAATGTGTGATAGAAAAATGAAACTTCCCACAGGTATTTATCTGTTCACGTATGTGACAGTTGTTGGAACACTACTTCTATTACCGTTAACATCTTTTTTCCCCAACCAGCCCTATAAACTTCATCAAATCATGTGAATGGTAAAGAAGAATATAGGATTCTTCAAATTTTTTATATAATCCAGATTCTTTCCAGTCACACATGATTCCCAGAAGAATCCAGAGTATCTATTCCCAGGACTGGATATGCGTATTACATTTAACTTGGTAGGGAAAATGCTTCTATACCACAATTGTAATTCTATATTTTTTTCCAAATGGATTTTGCTATCACTTCTGTACTTGCTATCTACAAGCACAGAAAACCAAAACAATAAAACCAGTACATTTCTGCTATAAGAGAAATGTAACTGACTATATGAGAACACTACTTAAAGAGACAGCATTCTGGGCTGGAAATCCATTACTTTGCCTCCAGTACTGGCTTTGCCAGTATATGCTATCTGGCCTTCGGTGGATTACCAAACCTGTTGGGGTCTCGGTTTCCTTATTCTTAAAATCAGTTATTTTATTAGCTTATCTTTAAGCTGCCTGTTTGTTTGAAAGTTCCACAGGTTACACACTTCCTTTTAAAAACTGAGTCAGAGTTGATTCTTCATCAGTTTTTTAATGTTACTGAAGATCCTCAAAATCTTGTCAGGTCCCTTTTTAAAAAATATACACAGCATTTAAAATCTATCCTTCTTTAAGTTTTTCAGTTTTTTTCATTTTGTATTTTGAAGCCATTTTATTAGAATACAAAAGGTTTGAATTGTTATATCTTCCTGGTAAACTGAATCTCTTATCATTATTTTTGCTTCTTTTTATTGCTAGCAACACCCTCTGCCCTAAAGTCTACTTTGTGGGATAACATAGGACACTAAGTTTCTTTAGGTTAGTATTTGTATTTGTTGGTTAGTATTCTTTTGCTTACTATTAACATAGTTGTGTCTTTTTTTTTTAAGATTTTATTTATTTATTTGACAGAAAGGGACACAGTGAGAGAGGGAACACAAGCAGAGGGAGTGGAAGAGGGAGAAGCAGGCTCTCCGCTGAGCAGGGAAACTGATGCGGGGCTCGATCCCAGGACTCTGGGATCATGACCTGAGCCAAAGGCAAACGCTTAACTGACTGAGCCACCCAGGCGCCCCATAGTTGTATCTTTCAATTGTTCTGCCACTTTTGTGTTTTCAAGTCAGAATCTAGTCTGTTTATGTTTATTATAATAAGTCTGAAATTGTTTCGAACCTATTATGTTGGGCTTTCTACTTGCTCTCTTCTATCATTTTTAACCTTATTTGCTTTAAAAAAAAAAAAAATACAGGATATTTTTGTTGTTATTGTCTGCTTGCTTGTTTATGCCCTTCCCAACTCCCACATATTTATATTCCATTAGTTTGGAAGTTACACAGTGTATCTACTCTAATAGTGGTCATCCCAAAAATGTTAACATGCATATTTAAATTTACATGTCCAGAGTTAAATATCTATTCTCTCATATCAAATATTACGAAGAGTGTTTTATCTCTATAAACATATTTTCATACATAATATTTAAATTCTAACATTCAGTATTCACAAATTGGATATTGTTACTACTGTCTTACACCATCAGGTTTTGTTTGGATTAACTTTATGCTTGCTACTTTCTCTGATTACCATTCTTCGATTGCTCTCAGTCTTTCCTTCTTAATGATTTTTAAGTTGTTCATGAAGCTCATCTTCTAGAAATTCTTTAGAGAGATCTGTTGGTAGTAAGTTCTCTCAATTTTGCCCTACCTAAAAAAAGTCTTTATTTTACCCTTATTCTTGAAAAATAATTTTACAGGATATACAATTCTATGTTGGAAATTATATTTTCTCAGAATTTTGAAGATATTATTCCACAGGTTTCTGGCTTCCATTGTTGGTCTTTTTCAAAATCAGATATCAACCTAATTGTTATTCCTCTGTAATCCATCTTTGTTCTCAGCCAATATTTCTTTTCATTGTTGTGCGCCATGGTGGGGATGCCTTTTGATGTATCCTTCTTATGAGTGGTGGGGCTTCAAATATAGTAATCTCATAGCCATTAATTACCACATTGAATATTACCTGTCTCCCATTCATTCTATTTTCTACTTATAGAAATCAAATTACATATACCTTATAACTTCTAACACTATTCTTACTCTATTCTTCGTGTCTTTTAGAATGTGCTTTGTATTTCTCATTTATTTCATTGTATTGATTTCTGGACAATTTCTCCAGTTCCATCTTCCAATTTACTCATTCTCTCTTCAACTGTGATTAATCTGCTATTTAATTTTCCCAATTGGTTTCTAATTTCAGTTTTTATACTTTTATTTCTATGATCTTTTACAAACTGCCTTGAGAGCTGTGATGGTGTCCTGCTCTTTACTCACACTTCTGATTCTCTTTTATTTAAACATTTATTAATTTTATGTTTTACATATAATTCTATTATGTACAAGTTTTGCTGGCCTGATATTACTGATAATGGTTCTACTAGATCTCACTCACAGTAGCTTGGTCCTTTCTGTACATGTTTTATGATTTTTTTTTCCTATGAGTTCATATTTCTTGAAACTGTGTGAAAAAATTTGATACGTTTGGGATTTTTGCTTACTCTAGATGCCTACAATACAACCAACATAAAACCACTTTTAATGAAATTATGACTTTGTACTTTTTGATGATACAAAGATAATGAAAATTGAAAATCTAAGGCCATGTATCTTAGAATTCTCAGTATGTAAAATTATCAATCTCTATAACCTAAGTCTGTCTGTCTATCTAAAAAGATAATAAGATTACCCACTGATGTCTATCAGAGTTATAACCTTATACAGAGATTTAAAGTCTGACTTCCTACCTCACAGAGACCCTAGTCTTTGCTTTCAGTCCTCCTCTCATGAATCATTCAATCCAAAGCTTTAGGCTTTGGGAAG
Source organism: Halichoerus grypus (assembly GCF_964656455.1). Taxonomy (NCBI): domain Eukaryota; kingdom Metazoa; phylum Chordata; class Mammalia; order Carnivora; family Phocidae; genus Halichoerus; species Halichoerus grypus. The sequence continues at coordinate 73,158,096 of NC_135723.1, forward strand.
GAGACTGAGAAATATTCCACACCAGTTATAGGTTTTAGTACTGGTTTACCTCCCCATATTTGTCATTTCTTATTGGTTTTGGTCTCTAAGAATTTTCTTTTCTGTCTTGAGAGCTTGGGTTGGCTTGATGGCTCATATTGTTGTCCCTTTATCTATAAAGTCTGTTTAATTTTGCTTCTTATAAAGAAATAAGACTATAAATATGTTAGTTTCTTCTATCATCTAAATCAGAGGTCAGCAAACAATGGCTTATGGGTCAAATACATCCCACTGCCTATTTTTGTAAATAAAATTTTATAGGAACACAGCCATGATCACTCATTTATGTATTTCCATGGCTACTTTTGTGCTATAACATCAAAGTTGAACAGTTGTCACAGACACCATCTGACCCACAGAGCTGAAAATATTTACTGTCTGCCTTTTACAAAGAAGGTTTTCTGACCCCTGATCTAAATCATGAACAACTGACTTATCTTACAATAAATATGTTCAATTTAATACAACAGCAAAGTGTTATTTAATCTAGGCATTTGTTGACTTAATGTATGCATATATTCAATATAGGTATCTAATATCACTGCAGCAAACTAGAACTTCTTTGATGGCATGAGCTATATATCTAAAAGGTTTAAGTAGCAGATCCATCATAGAAATATATTTAATAAATGTTTTTGATGATGATGATGGTGACAGTGATGATGATATCTTGAATTCCCATGATTTTCTAATCCATGACAGATATAAAAACAGATATCATTTTAGAGAGTTAAATGTACTTGTCAAGTCATTTTGGAATGTGGTAAATCACCTTAATTGGGTACGTTTTGCCTCCAGGAATCTTAACTGCTTATGTTCTCTGACATTCTTACTGATAAAGCTCATTGCCATAGATTAAAGCTATGAATGTTACTCTCTTTTTAATGTTATAGCTTTTATTACAGGGAAATACCTTTACTATTTGTATAATATCCCATGTCCTTCCACAAAAAAAGAAATACACAGTTGCAAGATTCTGGTAATAGCCCTTCACTACCTATTTTTAGAGTGTGCATAGCCTTAACTGTTCTGATCCACTCAGAAAAACAGATAATGAAATACACTTTTAAACATACATTTTGTTTTTGGAAAATGTTCTTTTTGCAAATGCTCCTGACAGAAGATGGGAGATGCAGTTTGCAGAGTAAAAGAAGTGGCTGAATAAAAAAATATCGTCATAAGGGGAAAAGAGAAATATGTTAGAAAACTTTATCCCTACAATAGGGAATACAGCATTTGATGAGAGAAGCCCAAAACAGTGAATGAATGAATGGGTTATTTGCTAGATGGAAGAAGTGCCCAGTAAAATGAATACAGAATACGTGTAAAATGTCCCTGATGGAGGGATAGTGTGCTAGATATAAGGGACAGCTGGCATTTGCTGAAACACATGAGTGACATGTCCTAGAGAAAGAAGGAAAGTGCTGGGTGTAACGGCAGCTAGTGTAGAGAGCATGGACAGCAGGTTTTCTGCAGAATAATGTTGTTCATGGCTAGTAGTGATCTGTGAAAAATGTAAGTGAACAGTTTTGACAGAGCAGCATGTGATAGGGAATAAACTAACTAGACTATCTGGCTGCCATGCAACTGACTAAGGGAAAACTGTATGGGTACAAAATCAAGTTGTAATCTCTTTGGAAACCAGGCAGTAAGTCTGAGAAAGGAAAAAAAGAAATATATTCTGAGACAGAAGTGAGTAGCACAGCATTCCAATTCAATAGATTTGTACGACAATCTTTCATTTATGTTAGGAAAAAAGTGTTGTAGAATGCTAAAGAATGAGTTACAAAAATTTATAGTGGGCAAAACTTTGTCATTTGCTTATGTCACTGTTTAAACTATTTATTTCCTATTACTGTGGCTGTTATTAAATAAAGAGCATTTACTGAATGAGCTCCATGCATAGAGCACATGTGAAGGACTTACTGGGAAGAGAGAGGTGCAGCAGAGATGAATCTGATTGTGAGGAACAAGGTTCTAGTTTAAATAAAGCCTAAACTCAATGCACAGAACACTGAATATGCATCGCATTGAATATATGTGTAGTGGTCCAACGTAAACAGATTTCTCAATGTTAACAAAAAATACGTCAGTTTTGCAAATGTTAAATGCCACATCAAGGTTAATATTGCCAAAAATATCCATGAATGCTGTTAAAGTGTCATTAAAAAGCAAAGAATGTAAAGCAGCTCTGGGGGTTATTAGCAATAGCCCTAGGATTTGGATTCTATGGACAAGAAACATGAGATTTTCCCCAAAGGATCATTATTATAGGAATTTCATTTGTGTCCCAAACTCACCTATGTTTATTGACTGTCAAACCTTGATACAAGGCTTATCTGCTTCAAATGGCTGTTCCTAAGTGGCACTGAATGTTTGAAATATATCTTTGTGAAATCTGTTTGTGATTTAACATTCTTACAATATATCTTATTATAGACGCTATTATTTTCATAAATCCCATAAAACAATGAATAAATATTTGCAAGGAGGGTTTAATAGTTGACATCAAAATGACTTAACACAGAGCATTTTTTAAAAGTATGGCAAGATGCATATGGAAGAGGCTCTCAGAAGTGCTGACAATACTACTGAAGCAGATCACCTTAAAGGAAAACACATATGGTTCCATTGTGTGCCTTCTCGCTCAACTAAATATGTTTACAGGCACAGGCTTGCAACCTGCTGAGGGAATCCTGTTTTATCCATATGCAGATTATAGAACGAAAGAGGAGACAGTTAAAATTATTCAGTTACTTTTTTATAATTCAAGATGAAAAACACGAACAATACATGGGTTTCCCTTTTCCTCCCACAAGTTTAGGGCTCAGAATTAATTTCTTTTCCTTCAATGAACTACCTATTGACACTCCTGATTTCCCAATCTCTGTGACCTTCAGGCCCCCAAAACTCGATGTCATTTTGCTTTACCACAGGATATCTTTAAATTGGGAAGGAGAACATTTTGTGTAAACACAAAGGCAATGGTAGCCAATTATCACTTTACTTTATCTACAATTTCTCTCAACCACATACTCTAATAGTGTCCATTCTAAAACATATAACTCAACCCCATTTCTCACTCTAGTTACTGTCCTATCTTTCTTCTCTTTCACAGTCAAACTTTTCGAATGTCTTATCTATCCCTATCTCTATTAATTTGCTACACAGCAAATTAAATTTCCTTAAAACACTCCAATCTGGCTCCTCCTCAAAACAGTTTTGAAACATAACTTTGGTTTAGTCGTGCCTTACTTCTGTGTTAAGTTTTGGTCCTTTCAATTTCTTGATCTCTCAGTTTTAGCACTGTTGATTATTCCCTTCCTCTTAATACATTTTCTTAGCTCCTGTGACATCATAATTTCTGTTTGTTTGTTTTACTTATACCCTAGTGGAACTACTCCTTCAGCTCATCATTCAGGCTTTGAAGGTTTCTCAAAGCTCTCTTCTAGACTCTTTCACCTGTTGATGCTGCATTTCTCTCAAAGGTGTCCTGATCCATTACTCTGGCTTCAGTTATCATCTACAGCAACAAAATTTATACATCTCTAGCCTACACTTCTCCTCTGAGCTGTAGACTAAGATAGCACGCTGCCTAGTGATATTGCCTCCTCCAGGCCTTAAAGGAAAGTTTAGGCAGAACAGGTCTAAAAATAACCCACACATCATGGTCCATCTCCTCCATCCCAGTGTATGGCCCCAGCCTCCATTTAGTTGTGCAAACAAGAAAGGTAGAGTAAGCCTTGATTCGTCCTCTCTCCACATCCAAATCCAAAGAATCTTCAAGATTTGTCAATTTTATCTCCTATATGTCTCTAGAATCCATCCATTTCTCTCCAGCTTCACCACCATTACTCATCCCAAGTGTTTTCCCCATTGTAGCTCAAAAAAATTTATTGAATTCTGCCCTCTTTTCTCAACATTCACCATCTCTGTTAGTGGAATGAGTAACTAACAAGCCACCAATTTTTCTCTAATCCAGACAATCAACTACAATGCCTTCAATTTTTTTTAATTTTTAAAAATACTAAAAAAGAAAATTGTTACCTAATAACTTGATGACTGTTACCAAAAGGAAAAATTCAAATTCCCTATCTTAGCTGTGACTTCCAACCTCTGTTCAAAATCATTTCAGAATATTCTCCAACTTCATCAATTCTAATTATAAGCCATAGCGAAGTCCCTTGTCACCCTTCTCTGGGTTTACCTATTCCATTTATTATTCTTCAGGCTTTTATACTTGATGATTTCTCTGTCTTGTATACCTCTCTATTCTTCCAGACTAAGTCAAATATTATGTAAAGTTGTCTTTGACTGCCTCAGGTATAATTCTTAGTCTTCTGTACTTCTCTACTTCTTGATCCATATATCTGTTTTAGTGTATGTACCATGCTATATTTTCAAGTCTCTGTTTAATATGTATATCCTCCCAAAAAGACTATGTGCTTTATGATGGCAATTGTTTTAGTCACCTTTCATTGCTTATCACACATAATAGGTGCTCAACAAAAGCTTTAAACTGAATTATTAGGATATTTATAAAATCATAAGACATAAATAAAGTTTTAAGAACACATTTAAGTAGGAATGTTATTATATGTATATTTGAGGCCTGGCTAAATTAAAATCAAGATCAGATGGTGGGGAAATATAAATGAGATGCCAAAACCAACACCATGGAGGAAAGCAGGTTTGGGGGTGACCAGCTTCAGACATTGACTTAACATAAATAGAAAAAATGGCTTAAGCCTAGTGTACTGGAAATAATCCCACTGTGTCAGATCTCTTAACGGTCCAGACCACAGAATCTTTAGTTTCCTTTCATTTTTTCATACCCCAAGGGTCTCCAATCCTTCCTCCAGAGCCCCAGGGCTCCTTTCAGGCATATTAAACTGTATATTTATTAATGCTCCATATTCTTTTTCACATTTTCACTTCTTTTTTGCACACACTTTTCCTCTGCCTGAAATACTCTTCCTTCTTCCTCTTACTTATGACTGAAATGCCAACTTAGCTTCCTATACCTCTAGAAACTTACCGTAATTTTACAAATTGGGTTAGATGTCCCAATTATGTATGACCAGAGTAGTTGGTATGTCTTCACGTTATAGCACATATTACATTACTGTGTAATTGCCCACTTATTTATCTGTATCCTTTTCTAGATTATAAATGGAAGGATAAGTACTATATACTTTTTAATTGCCTCCCCAATGCTTAGAACTGTCCCTGGCATGTAGTAGGAGCTCAGTAAATGTTGAATGATTACCTAGGCTCCTTCAGAGAACATCTTTCTCCATAACACCACGTTTTGTTAGGGACCTGTCATTTCTCTCTGCTTGTGCTAACAAGTACAAGGCCATATGCTGAGCAAGAAGAGGACAGACAAAATCTCATCCTGTTCTCCACATTTGATTATTGGGGCTATTCTCTTGCAAAACCAGACATCAAGGTCATAGCATTTTACATATTTTAATCACTGAAGTTACTGACTCTGCTCTCCTTTCTTTTAACATCACAATGGATATCACTGGTTTCCCGACCTTTGCTTTGATTTTATGGTTTCTGGCTTATCAGCTTGCTGCCAAGAACAAGAGTCCACGTTATTTGATTACTGCTTTGACCAGGGGTCTTCTGGATGGTTGGCTAATTCCTGACTTACAGCAATCTTAGAAATCTTCATTCCCAATTTCATGATCTCAGACTCAGGCCTCAGTTCAGCTTCCTGTTGGTTCCAGTCCCTTCTCTGACTAAACCTAAACTAGATCTTCTTGGAAAAATGACTCAGAAAACTAGTACCTATATATAATTAATAAAATCCACAGAATATTGAAGGCTGAAGGATGGCTTACCTAATGTAGAAAGTGTTATGATGTTTACTGTCTTCTATTAACATGTAAAATGGATCTAGAGCAAATTAATATTTTGTTTTTCTACATATGAACTTATGAGAGATAAAAATAACAGGTACTGTCAGAATCATACGGGTATTACAAAGGAAAATATCACTATCTTAACTATTAATATTTGATTATTACATTATTAGCAGTACTAGATCAAGTATATTATTTTTTTAAAGATTTTATTTATTTATTTGACAGAGAGAGACACAGCAAGAGAGGGAACACAAGCAGGGGGAGAGGGAGAAGCAGGCTTCCTGCTGAGCAGGGAGCCTGATGTGGGCCTCAATCCCAGGACCCTGGGATCATGACCTGAGCCAAAGGCAGACGCTTAACGACTGAGCCACCCAGGCGCCCATCAAGTATATTATTTTAGTTAGCTTGGTATGAGATTAGAGGTGGGATACATGATACATGTACGGAGGTACAAAGGATGGTAGGTATTTTGCTCCTAGACTTTGTACCCAGGTTTGTAAACCTAAGATGAAGTTCTAAAAGGCCTGCATGCTGGCAAAGGAATGGCAAAAATATATGGAGCCAAACATAATCATGATACATAAGAAGATCCTGAAGATCAAGACAGAAACGGAGGGAAAGGTCCCACAACGAATGAGAAAAGGAAATATTAATGTCCACTGAGGAAATTTCTATTCCCATAGGTAGAGGAAGAGGAATTTGTGTATTGATCCTGTGAGGGGAGCTCTAAGAGGATAAAATAGACAATAATATATGACTAGAAGAGAGTACATACATTTGGTACTTCATGACAGGGACAACGAGACAGAAAATGAGTTGTTTGCTTAGATCCTTTTGTCTTAGGATTGCAATTACCTGTAGCAATATTACAAAGCTGGCTCCCTGGGTCCAAGAAAAACAAATATGAAAAAAGAAGGAGAGTTTCATGTCTGTTTTCCTGAGAAAGTATTTCAACCATCATTATTATTTTCTTTATGCACTATCCTATAACTTTTGGAGACAATGACTTCATTTTTTTTTTTTTTAAGTTCCTGGACTTACAAAGGAGATAATATTTTTTTAAAAGATTTTATTTATTCATTTGATAGAGAGAGAGAGAGAGAGAGACAGCGAGAGGAGGAACACAAGCAGGAGTGGGAGAGGGAGAAGCAGGCTTCCCGCCGAGCAGGGAGCCTGACGCAGGGCTTGATGTGGGGCTGGATCCCAGGACTCCCAGGATGCTGGGATCATGACATGAGCCAAAGGCAGACGCTCAATGACTGAGCCACCCAGGCACCCTGGAGACAATGATTTCTTGGAAAAGTGGCCTGGGCTGTTTTCTACTATGTTTAGATTATACATTTATTTTTGTCATGGAAAACTTTAGGGCCATGTCAAAAAAAATTAGGCAGTATGTACTGAAGATACATCGACAATCAAAAATTTGCAGAGTTGTTATTCTTAGGGAATATTCAATAATGATATTACTTTAGGAAAATTACATTGTAACACTTTGAAAGCCCCATTAAAATACATAAACATGAAACATTTAATTTGCTATACTAACCATCACTGCAAAAATTACCCAAAGCAGAAGAGTTCATCCAAAACCTGTTATTGAAAAGTAGGTGATAAGTGAACATTAACTCCCTATGCCTCCACATCAGTATGAATTGACAGCTAACAAACTGCATTTTAGAGACCATTTTTTGCCATAATATAAATTTTCTTTGAACCAAAATATGAGGCACAGGATAAAGTTAGTCAGCCCACAATCTCACAAGAAGGGCACTATTTCTGAGATCCTTGCACTTAATAACACCCCAAAATACACACACATACACAAACACCCTATTGCCTTATTTTTTTTCAAAATTCTTCAGTCAGGGGTCATTATGTATTTTTTATCATTGTATTTGGGTTCACTTTTATCAGTGAGCCAAATAAGTATCTCAAGTAAATTCTTCAAGATCTCTATTACCAATGCATTTAAAAATTCAGTAGAACACCTATAGGTATTTTTCATAAATATGGACGTACAGTAGGACACCTATAGCTACTCTTGTAAATATATATATATGCGTACATATACCCACACCACCATAGAAATAGCCAAGCTAATTAGCAATGCTATTTATTTAGGAAAAACTCCCACAAAATGGACAAAGATAGAAACTTCAGAAGTAATAATCACATTTGAAATTAGTTAAGTTTATGATGAATGAATACAAGCTCCAGGCCACATTTTCGCAGTTGTAATCAGCAAATTACTGCGGATGTAACACTCTTTCCAGAGTCAATACAGGCATTTCTAGTGACTCAGAGAATTGAGGCTCTCTCAGGGAAGTAGAATTTCTCACATAGAAATTAATGGAGTAATAAGCACTACAATCCAGAAACAATTGAATATATAATAAGTGAAGAGTAAGCACAGTCCATATAATGAGTATATAACTTCACACACTGACAAAACCTTCTTGTCAAGGATTAAACCCTACTTAGCCTATCATAAAAATAAATGAGTTGCTGCATTTCTATTTATTGGCAATAGAAAAGTTACACAAGAACTGAGAGAGTTAATGGAAAATTAATAATAAAAAGGAAGGGAAAATATAAAAGTAGTGTGTTGGATGAGATACAGGGTCATAGACATTTATATAGTCAAGAGAGGAGAAGATTTAAGGGGATTTGATCACAGTCTATGAATACCTTACAAGTATCTGTATAAATGAAAGAATGTGATTATTCAAAGCATCAGAAGATGGAAGGACAAGGAGCACTGGTCTGAAACTAAAGAAGAAAATGTTTCAGCCTTATATGATATTAAGAAATACTTTGCAACAGTAAGAGGATTTGGCATTAGAAATAAAAACCAAGGACAATACATAAAGTTTAGAGAACGCCTAAAAATGATGTACCTACAAGTACAGAGAATAAATCAGGAGTGATGAAGGGAAGACTGGGAAACAGTGAGGCTCAGAGGATCAGAAGACACACCTATTCAGGATGTGGGAGATGTGTGAGCTGCCGGTCTGTTATGTATGATTCTCCATTAAGTCTCATCCTAGGAAACTGTACCAAAACTGGGAAAGCAGTTTAAATAAATGAAATAATTTAGCCTATCCTTTGATCAACTATTATACTAGGACACCCAATGATTTCGTTTTTGGCTATGTTCTCACATTTGATAAAGAGCAATACATTTGGGGCGCCTGGGTGGCTCAGATGGTTAAGCGTCTGCCTTCGGCTCAGGTCATGATCCCAGGGTCCTGGGATCGAGTCCCACATCGGGCTCCCTGCTCCTTGGGAGCCTGCTTCTCCCTCTGCGTCTCTCTCTCTGTGTCTCTCATGAATAAATAAATAAAATCTTTAAAAAAAAAAAAAAAAAAAAAGAGCAATACATTTAAGTGCTGATAGCTAGAGTTTATAACAGATTTACATACACTCTTGACACATACAGAGATCTACACATAGCATACTCTTCATAATTGCCTTAAATATACAGGTTCAGAATCTCTACTAAAGAAAGTTTAATAATAATAATAACAATAATAATAATAATGAAGAGATCACTAAAAACAAATTTATTTCTATAAGTAATACTTTTCCACCTAAGAAAAAAGGAAAACCTAATGATAACTTACATATTTCCTTTTCTTAAAAAGACACTAGTATAAAAATAAATGTTAATTCTCTAAATAATGAAAAATCCATTGTTTGTTGCTTTCAATCATTTGTCTTTTTCATTGTTCAAACTTTATATTTTACTTTCTTCTTTCATTCTTTCTTATGAGTGGACCTTCTATCACCTTATCAAAAGCTCTGGATTTTTTTAGTTTTAAGAGAGATGCTTTAAGGAGTAAGAAGAAGCTTGCTGCTCTCTCAGTACAGGGTGTGGTTGAAGATGAATAAAGGAATTACTGCAAACAAGGAAGTGTTTAGCTGAAGTTAAATGAAAAGAATTTGCTGTGGCCCCAAATCATTAATTCCCTCACTTTAAAACAGACAAAAAAGGAAAATTTTTTTTTTTCAATTCTGATCACTTTCTCTGTATCAAGAGATGAGCTAAGTAGATTTAAAAGTATGGGAAAGTTCTAGCTAAAGATGATTTTGATCCAATCAAGGCATTTGGCCTGCTTTGTTTCAATTCCCTAGTTTCTTGTACACATTACTTTGCAATGATCAGGTGGAGAAAGTGGAAGTTTTTCACAGGTGAAAACTGGTTGTTTAGGAGTGAGGAATCTATAGGATGCTAGTCCTTATACTGTTGACAAGGTTGACCATACATAAAGGGTGGGGAGAAAAGTAAGTGAAACCAGGAAGGGATGACATCCTTAGAGAACACAGAATATTTAATAAGAGCACATGATAAGGAAAAAAAAAACAGATTCAGAAGGTATTAAAAATTGGAGAAGGTAGAAATCACAGAGATAATAATCAGAAGATTTCAGAAGTTCAAAATTGTAGAATTTATAATCTGAAATGAGAATAAAGCGGTCAGTGGGTTATTATTCTGGAATGGAAATGCTAGTGATTGTCAGCAAGGAAGCCAAAAGCTCTTAACTGGTGAGATAAAGTATTTTAATAATTGATATCTTAGAGTTATGTGGATTTTTTATACACTTTAAGAATTATAAACAAAATAGAAAATACATTAATAATTTAGATGTTCAAGTGAAGTAATTTCATTTGACTTTTATATTAAGAGCATTATAGATCAAGTTCACCAAATTAAATGTAATTCATTCTTCTGTCAAATATTCTTTTGTAGCATATGATTAGAACAATTAGAATAGCTGATTATTAAATTTCACTGTCTTAGGCTTAACACCAAAACATGTGACAGACAAATGTCTAAAAATGAATAAAAGAGCAAGGATATAAAAAAGGATGCAGAATATGTAATCTTACTGTATTAACTCTATGAATTCCCTTTTTTGTTGCCACTAAAATATATATCTATATTGCTCTGATGACTAACGAACTAGCACAATTTCGAATTTTTCCTGTGTCTCCCCCCCTTCTTCCTTCTCCTCTTCCCTCCCTCCTTCTCTCTCTCTCTCTCTCTCTCATTTCTCTTAATCATCTAATTTGAAATGTTACTTAATAAGTTTAAATCAATTATGTGCCCCATACTTAAGACTGGCCTATAATATTATTTCTTAAATCACACATTTTAGAAGACTTCAGTGCCTAACTAATGGAATTCTTGAAAAACCTATGAAAGTGTTTCAGAACATAAGAAATATATCAATGGGACAGAAACAGTTCTTCATTATGCTTTACATACAATTTTGCTCAACTGCTTATTTTAATTAGAGCAGAACTCTAGCTTCTGCTCATTGGTTTAGCATGAGCAATAAAATGAAGTTTATTTAATTTTCTAAAATAAGTAAAGCAGAGTAAAGTTAATTAAAAGTTAATTACAGAATAATGAATCATCTACCCTTGCTGTGCTAGTGTTGCCCAGATGATTAGATGTTGTCCTTCCTGAATACACTTCCATTCCCATAAGCTGAGTATTCTCTTCATTCAGTATAAGGATTTTCATTTGTGTACTTGGCAAAGTTTATGTTGCCTTCTTCTGAAGGCATCTTTTTTAGGAAATAAGCACACAGAGGTACCTACACACACCTTCCTAGTTTCTCTCTTTTTATACGCTTTCCCCGGGCATAATTTTCATTTAGACTTCCGATTGCCTTTTAAATTTGACAGAATATACCTATAAAATTCGTTAGTAATTGTTTCATTTCCCAGCATGGCATGTGTAGTTAACCTTGAAAGACGGATTGGGCGTGAACTGTAGTGAACCCAACCTTTGCCAGTATCACAAAGGTCATGGATCTGTTCTCTCTGGTCCTGTGTCTTCAAATAGAAGGTTTTGTACATATTGGAATTAGAATGCTTTTACTGCTCATTAATTCATCATTAAAATGATGTTAACTAATCATTCTCTATAAGGCTCTGGTGTACAGAGTTTCTGGCATGAATTGCTGCAGCTTGGCTCCCAGCCACTTACAACTTGCTGAAAATAGCAGCATTCGTGTTTTTGGTAGATTTAAATCTTTTGTGAAATTTTATTGTAAGTAGCAGGCCTTATAAATTGCACTGGGAATAGAGTATGGCTTATACTTAGAGTATCTTAATTTTTATGAATGGATATATGTATGGAAATACCTGAATTTCAATTTCAATTTTGCAGCAGGGCTCTCTTAGTATAAGGAATAATGTATAATGAATATTGTGTCCTCACCTCAATTATGTATCTTGCATCTTGACATCATAAATACTAAGGCAATGTAGGAAATATTGTTACTTAAAATAAGGAAAGAAAATGAATCAGTGTACCCTTAGGGTATTTACACTGATTATGTGTCCTGTCTATGTAAAAAGCTACAACTATTAGTTTTGCAAAACTGTTCAATGATTCAATGATACAAATGTGTTATGAAGTAACTACAAACAATTCTTGAATCTTTTTTAAAAGTATATTCTACTGGGAAACAAAAAGGATTGCTGGAGGGGGGTTGGGTAGGGGAATGGGGTAACTGGGTGATGGGCATTAAGGAGGACACTTGATATAACGAGCACTGGGCGTTACATGCAACTGATGAATCACTAAACTCTACCTCTGAAACTAATACACTATATGTTAATTAACTGAATTTAAATAAAAATTTTTAAAAGGTATACTCTATATTCCATATCCATAATTTTCAACCTTCTGTTAAAAGATACATGTAGAAGCATTTATTTCCCCACATGCTGTTAATCAGATGTTAAATAAGAAGGAAATAGGTGGGAAAGATCTGAAAATAAAGTTTCAAGAGGATCTTTTAAACAGGGACTGTGAGAACTTGGAAGACGGGGTACAATCTTGCTTTCACAACTTCTTACTTGCTGTCATTCATCTTCACTACTCTAAAACTTTCCCTCACTCTTCTTTTAAATGTTTTTCCCCTGCCTTTCCATTTTAGTTATGTGTGTAACTTCATTATTATATCCTAGTTTTCTGATTCTCAATTTTCCAAGCATTAAAATGATGAGTATAAAGGCTCAATAAATGAACAAATAAATAAATAAATAAATAAATTCTTTCAGTTTAGAAATGCTGACTTCTATTTTAAATATCATTTTCAAATGTTGATTCAAAAATTCATATTCATATCCATTTCACAAACACAGATACTGGCTGTTCTTTTCATTTGCTACAAAAAAATATGCCAAATTAGGAAAGCTCAATTTTGTAAGATAAGTTGTTCGCCTTTTTTTTCCCTTGGCATAAAAATTCTTTATGATAATGTTATTTAGATCCACTTGATTCAGATAACTCTCTTTAATAATAATTGAAATTCTTGGTAGAGAAAAGTAAAATAATTCAATCCATACTATAAAATTATAGGTAGGGTGCCTGGGTGACTCAGTTGGTTAAGCGACTGCCTTCGGCTCAGGTCGTGATCCTGGAGTCCCGGGATCGAGTCCCGCATTGGGCTCCCTGCTCAGCAGGGAGTCTGCTTCTCCCTCTGACCCTCCCCCCGCCTCATGTGCTCTCTCTCTCTCTCATTCTCTCTCTTTCAAATAAATAAATAAATAAATCTTTAAAAAAATTAAAATAAAATAAAATAAAATTATAGGTCGTTTACTATAACTGAGCAGAAGTAAATAGGGTACATCGAGTAATGGAAATTCTTTCTTTTGGCTTTTTGGTTAGAAAGGGAGATGGTCAAATGAATGCCAAAATGTGCTAAGTTTTTTTTTTGCGGGGGGGGGGCTAAGTATACTTTATTGACATGAAAAGGTAGGGCTTCCCAAGCCCCTCCCCTTCTTCAGGGGGTCTGGGATGGAAACTGTGGAGGTCAGGAGATTCTCAGTGTGTTGGAGATGAGTTGGGGCAAGGGCTCCCCAGCAGCCAAGGGCTGCTTCCTCTTGCTGCGCCTGGTGATTCAGGGGGCTCTTACTCCTTGGAGGCCATGTGGACCATAAGGTCCACCACCTGGTTGCTGTAGCCAAACTTACTGTCATACAAGGAAATATGTTTGACAAAGTAGTCACTAAGAGCAATGCCAGCCCCAGCATCAAAGGTGGAAGAGTGGATGTCACCATTAAAGTCTCAGGAGACAACCCCGTCCTCAGCGTAGCCAAGGATGCCCTCGAGGGGCCCTCAGTGCCTGCCTCACCACCTTCTTGATGTCATCGTATTTGGTAGCTTTCTGTAGGCAGCAGGTCAGATCTGTGACTGACACACTGGGGGTGGGGACATGGAAAGCCATGCCAGTGAGCTTCCCATTCAGCTCAGGGCTGACCTTGCCTACAGCCTTGGCAGTGCCAGTAGAAGCAAGGATGATGTTCTGGGTAGTCCCTTGGCTATCACATCACAGCTTCCCAGAGGGGCCGTCCACGGTCTTCTGGGTGGCAGTGATGGCATGGACTGTGGTCATGAGTCCCTCCACGATGCTGAAGTTGTCATGGATGACCCTGGCCAGAGGGGCCAAGCAGTTGGTGATGCCAGAGGCACTGCTGACCATCTTGAGGGAGTTGTCATACTTCTCATGGTTCACACCCATCACAAACACGGGGGCATCAGCAGAAGGAGCAGAGATGATGACCCTTTTGGCCCCCCCTTCAAGTGAGCCCCAGCCTTCTCCATGGTGGTGAAGACCCCAGTAGACTCCACAACATACTCAGCAACAGCATCACCCCATTTGATGTTGGTGGGATCTTGCTCCTGGAAGATGGAGATGGGCTTTCCATTGATGACAAACTTCCCGTTCTCAGCCTTGATCATGCCGTGGAATTTGCCATGGTGGAATCATACTGGAACACATAGACCATGTAGTTGCGGTCAATGGAGGGGTCATTGATGGTGACAATATCCACTTTGCCAAAGTTAAAAGCAGCCCTGGTGTGCAGCCACCTAATACAGCCAAATTCCTCTACTCCGACCTTCACCATTGGTGAATGGGACTTGGCTGGCACTGCACCAAAAGATGCAGCTGTCTGTCGAATAGGGAGGAGCAGAGAGCCATGTGCTAAGTTTTTATAAACAACTTCATACTGTCTTCACTGCTGAGTAGAACTAGGTTTCTAAGTGTTTCATTCTCCACAGAGACAAGTTTGTGATTAAAAACTACAACCTTAACAATCACAAATCATTTCTATTAAGAACACAATAGAAAAAAACTTATGGATGATAAAGCACTATACATATATAAAGATCTATTGTTTTGTGTTATTATTATCTTTTGTTATTATAACCAATTTATACATTTACTTAGAATTCAAGTTTTACTATTTTTATGTGATTACTCCAGTTAATGAATAGGCAAACATCCAGCTGATATGTCAAGATCATCCAATTAATTTATAAATTTAACACAAAGTGACTGGCAGGTAGTGCCATAAAACATCTAATTTCTTTGCATTGAACCATGAGTCACCTATCTGAACCATAATACAGTATATAAGTATGTTCATAAGAATTGTTTATATATTGAACTAATTATTTTTTCATGTTTTTGAGCTCTTACTGAATCAGAAGTTCAGACATTATAAGAAATATAAAATTGGCAGCACCATGTAGGAAATTATGAGAAATCATAGATGAAATATTAATGCAGCAAGCACCCATTTATATGAGTCAGAATGTATTTCAAAAAATATATACGTATTAAATAAATATCGGTGTGTAAAATCATAGTATAACACATATATATTAAATAAGTTAAATACATGTAACATATTAGAACAACTAGTTTATAATAAATATTAACCATACAGAGTGAAAAAAGCAAGAAAATAAGTAACTAAATCTTAAGACAGTACCATAGGGCAGAATGTGTTTCATGTATATATAATGTAAGTCAATGATGGGAGATCCATGGACATAATATGTTTATTAACATTTTTTCTCTGCTTCACAGAAAATTTCTGCTCAATATACTATAAGAAAACAAAAATTATGCAAAATTAGTCTCAAATGTCTTTAACTCTGCCAGCTAAATTAACCTCTGAAGGAAAATATAAATTCATACACCATTGCCAATCTGCGAATGTTGTTTAGGGACTTGAGCAACAAATGCAGTAACATGCTGAACAGATCGACAAGGCAGTCCTTCTCTAACACAGTATCTGCGACAACAAAAAAAACTTTTGCTGCAGTCATTACCCAATATTGAGATTCCTGCTTCTAGAACCAAAATAAGAGTCCGTGCTGCCTGTTTCAGGCATGATGATCTCCAATTCTGTTTGAGATAAGAGGGGCATGACATTAGCGCTTCTAAAAGGGAAATGGACAACCAGTGACTCAGTTGTAAGAACAGCATGCTGCTACCGGTCTGTAGAGTTTCAAACCACCACCTCCCCCACTTCACTTACTATCATCACTCCCCCCTTGTCTCATTGGTTTTCTCTCTATCCCCTACACACACCAGTCATACCCCATCCTGTGTCATGGCCCTCAAGGCTGTTGCTTCTTCATGGAACACTCGTTTCCTGGATATGTGTGTGTTCCTTCCTTTACCTCCTTCAGATCTTTGATCAAATGTCAATCTCCCAGTGAGACCTTCCCCCCTGCTTAAAACGTCAATCCTTCTCCAATCCTTCCTATGCTCCTTGCCTACTTTCATTTCTCCTATTTATTTGTTTTCTATCTCTAACCACTAGGATGAAAGTTCCCTGCAGACAGGGGTTTTTATCTCGTCTATTTATTGATGTATCCCCAATCCTAGAACAGTACCTGGTACTTATGTGCACACAGGTAAAATATCTTTTGAGTGAATAAATGTAAATCATTAAAATATCTCATTGAAGGAAAGAGGAGAAAATTTTTCTCCCTAAATAACAGCATAATTATAAAACACACCTCCTTTGTAACTACTTAGGTCTAAGTACTACAGCTTGAAGCAAGGAAAGCCAAACTCCTAAGTCATTTCTATCATTGACTCAGCCAGATACGTTTTTCTCTATGTGCTGATCTTGTAATCTCTTCTGTTCCAGTTCCATTTATCCTGCACATCAACTACTCCGGTTGCCAACTAGAGCTCATCTCTCACTTCCATAGTTTTAAGGGACGTATATGAGGGAAAAGAACACAAGCAGGCAATGCAGTCCTTCACTTTTATAAAATTAAAACACCAGCCTGTGTTTACCTGACTGGCCACATCTCATATCCCTCCTTCTATTCCCACACTCCTTGAACATCCGGAAGCAGAGAAAATCAGGACAATTTTAAGCTTACTACTAATTAAAATGATTTACTAGCCCAATAATTTCCTACAGTAATACTTCAAGGGTTATGTTGACAGATCCATACTGGAGGCAATTAAAGTCACACACCTTCCTCTTGCCAGAAAACAAAACCTAGCCAAAGAAATTCTTAAACATTTCCTTTTTCATTCTAAGATTATATATTGGCTTTAGTTAACCCACAAAAAAATGATCAAATGTGGGGGGAAAACAGGGTTTACTAGTTTTACAAGCAACTATGCCCACTTGCAAACTAGCAAATTAGAAGATGAGTTGGAGATCATAGCCCCGTTCCATGTAACAGACAGGTGTCCACATCACAGGAAAAGTCACTGCTCTTGAAACATTCTGAAAGGCTCAGCAAAAAACAAAAGGTCAACTGACTCTCAGATTAAATTAGACATTGAAATAAGAAAAACGTGGACTATATATGAACATATATTACCTCCTTTTTGCAAATAACATAAAAAATTACTACATCAAAAGAAATTAGACCTATATTTTAAGAGAAAAAAATGACATATTTCCATGTCTGAAATGCAATCCATCCAAATTAGAATAAGTTTAATTATTTTACCTTGCTTTTGTATGTGCCAACTAAAATACAGAATAACCCCCAATATTAAAAATTATAGAACTTAATCTAATTAAGTCTGATTTTATAATGCTTTCACAATGCCAAAACAGTGAATCTCAAAATTAATTCTGTGGAAGTAAAAAAGTCAAACTGGCTTGCCATTTTAAACACAGACATCAGTCATTTGAGAGGCAATGTCGAATATCAGTTAAGGATATGGTATTTAGAGCCATCTTCCCTGGGTTTAAATCCTGCTTCTGCGGAGAGCTCTGTGACCTTGGGAGAGTTACTTAACATCTCCATTCCTCAGTATACTCTCTCATATGAGGATAACAATACTCTCTAATTCGTCAAGTTACCTGAGGATTAAATGAAATAAGACAAAGAAGGCTTGTGATGATGTCTGGGAAATATTAACTGTTTAATAAACAAATATCTGTTTTAGCCAAACAGACTGGGGTGGGGTTTGGGGAGAGGGTTAGGGCTCAGGATATCCTGCAAATTGCTACAGATTACATTTTTTAGCTAAAAAGAGAGGGAAACCCTGTCTTTATTAAAAGAAATCAGTACAAAGGTGATCTTAGGCCAGGTGTTAAGGGTTAAAAACCCCCAATTATCCAGGATCATGGAGGCTCTATGCATTGTCCTCCAAACTCCACAGGTCTGTAAGAGTAATGGATTATGCAGTTAGAAGGAAAACATTTTTGAAATTATCCCTTAACCGTTACTTTATAGATCTTCAATGTAATGTATCACCTTATCCAAAAATTAGCTCAAATTAATTTCACATCATCTGTTAAAAATATATGCATTAATTCTATGTGTTATGAGCAAGATTTTCAACTACAATGAAATTGCCTATTTTCTATATGCCTCTGAGTCATGTAGATGTCAGCTCAATTATTACAAACTAACTGACTTGATAGGAAATTTTATTTAAAACATATATGCATAAAGGTTTAGAAGTCAACACTGTCTACATGAAGATTTTCTCTTCAGTTTTATTATGTAAATTTAATTATAGAATATATATGATAACTTGGCACTAGTTAATCCGGTAGAGTCCATTTTAGTGGCACTCATTATAACTGTTCAACAAATACCTTCACCTGTATAAATATTTATTTTCTTATCATAATTGTGTAAAAGTTAACAATGCTGGAGTGGCTCAATTACTTGTAAGAGATCTTAAGTTTTTAAGTAAAGCTCTTTATTTCCAATTTGATATCTCACACTTGGCTTCAGACATAAACTTATTTATAGAGACACAAAGCATACTGTGTATTTATAGGTGTTTCCATATATTTAGTATATATTTAATGAAGGTCAAGAATACAACGGCAAATGAGGTTTATGGGAGTGTTGTAAGGGTTCATTATTGTCATTGTGGGGGAAAGTATAATTTTCTTAAGAGAAATGATGACATATACATAATAAAGTCCCTGTCCGTGTCATGACAGCTCAAGAGCATGCCATAGTTACCACCTATGTCACACCGCGGTGCACCTGCTACATGGGTGACAGCCGCCGACTTCTCTGATCAACACATAATTATCTCTGAATAAAAATGCACGTTGAAGTTAGCTGGACATAATGGATTGAAGACCCAGGCAAAATTATCTTTATCATGGCACATAGCACCACCTGGGGGTAGGAGAGGGCTAGGGAGACATGTTGTCAATGATGCAACCTTGAGAAGCCTGCTGCAATGTGGGTACTTTTGGGGTGTTCATGTTTATCTTGCCTGCCTTCTTTTGGATAGAAGAGGTCACTTGGTTAATGGTGAGGATGCTCCTGGCAGAGAGAGGTCCCACTGATCAGCGCTATTCTCCACTGATCTAACTGTATATCTCTCTCTCAGCATCTGGATAGTTTCCATTTGCAGAGTTCCCTTCCCCCATAAGATAATAAATATCATATCACAAGGATGGCAGTGCTCCTTCATGGAACACTGACTGTTTATTAGAGGCAAAAAAGTTTAAGAGAAATGCTAACAATGTTCATTAATGGCCCGCATCCAGGTTTAATGAGGCATGTCAATATGCGGACTGGGCAACATCAGTGGCATAATAGTGGTGGTAAATGGGAGTAATTGTATCCAATTGTACGGCACAGCTTCCAGGAATGAGCCCGAACTGCCAACTGACAATGACAGAGCAATTATGGGAAGGCAAGCGAGCTGTGTCAAATTAGCACTTGGTGAGAACTCATTTTTCAGAGATGTGCTTGCTCTACACCACCACAAGTGATAGCTACTTTATTGTGAGTGATAGGAAGACCAGCACTTAGACTGATGTTCTGATTTGTCAATAGCTGTATTTGAAAGCTTAGTGTCACAAATATATAGAGATATTCAGGGAGAGAGGCACACTGCTCATGATCCGAAGGATAAGAACGTTGCCGAGAAGGTCATCTGTCAGTGTGAGCTGTCAGAGAGAGATCACACTCTATGAAAAGGGAACATTCAGCCGACTTAAGTAATTACCTTTGACTGAGATTTGAAGATGTCTTCTTTTGTTGGCCTACATTGACTGCATAATTTATAATTTACTGCAATCAGCAAAGGGCCAGGACTTGTAACTAAGAAAATTCTTATTTTATTTCCCATAATTACTTTTCCTCTCTCTTTTTTTAACTCCTTTAGCATTTCAGAAGTGTAAAGTGGGGAACTGATGAAATTGATTTTTTTTTTCTTTCTTTCTTAAACAACTCAGTCTCAAGTACATCAGAAACAATATATTTACTTTTGACTATTGTTTCACAGGGCCATGCCTCTCTACCATCACCCTATAAGAGGTATGAAACACTCCTTTATCCTTGATGTATTTTTTTCTTGCTTTGTGGGATTACTAGTTAAAGATGATAAAGGAATAATTCAATTTCGTCTCTCTAATACAGAAGAATAAGAAAGAAAAAAAAAACAGATTTGGAGTACTAAGCACTAAAATTATAATTCACATCCTCAGATACTCATCAGTTTGATTGAGTTGTCATAACTATAAAGAGGTTAAGTATTATAGCAAATATTTCAGAACTATATGGATTAACAGAATTTTCAATTCTTGTTGTCTTTTTCCCCCTGGGACATATCACAGGATCAGTGTTTGCAAAATAATTATCTTGCCTTTAATAGCCTTATACAAAAATATATTTTGTGACCCATTATATTCTATAGTGCAATAAACATTAAAATTTTATTTTTTCCATGTTTTTAGAAAAAGTCATCACTTAATTTTGTAGCTAAAATATAATAGGGAGTCTAACAGTGTAGCTTTTGACTTTTTTTATCCCCTGGGTTAAAAAAGAAGAACCTCTGAGTAAATATTAAACTTCCATTATTTGGCATTATTATGAAATTCTTGCTGCTTTTTTTCCCCTAATGGTGACCAATTGATTAATGAATTGTAACTAAAAATTACGAAGATTAGCCTGCCTTCTGGCAAAAACTGTCGTTTAATTCTAGGTGTATTGATTTACTGAAGAGATATTGACAAAAGAATTAATTTAAGTACTTTAGTGGAAACTCCACCTTTTCGGTTTAAAGAAATACTCTTAAGAACACTCCTTTATTAATATGGTGTAAAATTACTGTTGCATAATAAACGTTCATTTCTTCCTATCTGAAAGTCTGCATAGGTTCACACTCTGCTTTCTTATTCCCCTGAGACCCATCAAACACTCATATTTGAAATGACTAATTATGGGTTTTTGAATGTTTGCTGATGTATTTAATGTTTCCTCTAAACTTTAATAGTTCTGCTAAAAAATATTTTGTTTTCCACAGTTTACCATCTACTACCTGAGATTATTTTAAATTACATACTTTGATGTTTCTAAGACAAAGTTTTAAATTATTTTTTTTAATATTTCACAATTCCTTGGGCCATTCAGTTTCCCCGTTGCAGAAAGCTGTTTAATTCACAATGCCTTGAGTACAGGCCCGTCATCTATTCTATAGTGACTGTGCCACTTAATAATGGAATAGTGCATCAAAGTGGCACTTAGGTCTCAAATTGTTATGTATGACTGTCAAAGCGGCAAGAAAAAAGAATTAAAAAAGGGGTTGTGGGGGGAGAAAACCCTTGATTTGTCTTTACTACTGAAATGTGAATTTGTCAGCCAGGTTCTGAAATCACAACAGCATTGCATCCCCAGCGAGATGGTGAAAACTTGACAGGTACATATTTTTTCAACTACAAGCATTCTATAATGAAAACTAAATACACAAATCTTATTTTTTTTTATTTTTTATTTATTTATTTTTTGCTCTTGACAGATAGTTGTTGCCAATGGGATTTAATATTCAGGTTTGGGTTGTCAAGAGAAATAACCAATAAGCAATCCAAAGAGTCACGATATAGATATTCAGTCAAAAGCCTGACTTTTGATATACTGAAAGGATTTGAGTGTATAATTAAGTAAGTCCAAACCACTGGCACTTAATCTTCCCCCTAATGGCAAATAAAGCTCATCACAGCCTCTCTCAGGGGGACAAACTGTAACTTGTTTAGTGATCACCAAGGCTTTTGATCATCATTGTTCTTTTTACTTCATCATTTAAAGATGAATTTGCTTTGGTCTGAGATTTTTCCATTTATCATTGCTTATTCTCAGGAAGAATAAAAGCATAAACCATGATCCAGTATTGAATTCTGTCATCCAAAGTATTTTTTAAATCTCCTTAAATATCCATATCTCCAGAACTATCTACTTCTGAGTTTGATTCAGAACATAGCCAGTGTATGTAATTTCTCTGGGTATATTTTGTGCACACTGTAAGTGCCCTGACAACCACTATTAACACCTACAATGATGCTCAGAGGGTGGTGATTATTTACCTGCTGGTAACCTCACTATATTACCAAAACCCTTATGAATATGCCTGAACGTTTTGTATAGGGAGAGGGCAGGAGACCTGCAGCTGTAGCGCTATTTCCTAGAAATTATAAATTGCAACTGGTCGTCACTCACTGCTCTATATGGATCAGTCTTACAGAATTGCATTCAACCGTTTGCCTGGAGCAAATAATATTTTTGACAGGTGAGTGGAATTTTGCAAGGCTAGATAACACCACACAAACCACATATGAATAATCCTAAAAACTACAATCCCATCATGCTCTTTAATTGAACATTAAATAATCATGACCTCATCAGAATTTTCTTTTAATTTTATTTTATTGTGGTAAGAATATGAAATTTATTCTCTTACCAGGTTTTTTAAAATGTACAACATAGCATTATTACCTATAGGCAAAATGTTAGACAGCTTAGGTCTAAAACTTATTCATTTTGCATAACTGAAATTTTATACCCATTAGTTAGCAACTCCCCTTTACCCATGACCCGCAAGCCCAGCTCCTGGCAACCACCATTCTACTTTTTGCTTCCACAGTCTATTTTAGGTATGTCATATAAGTGGAATCATGCAGTATTTGTCTTTCCAAGACTGGCTATTTCACTTAGCATAGTGTCTTTCAGGTTCATCCATTTGGTTGCATATTGCAAGATTTCTTTCTTTTTCAGGGATGAATAACACTCCACTGCCATGTGTATACCACATTTTTTAATCCATTCATCCACTGATGGACATTTAAATTGTTTCCATAGCTTGGCTCTTATGAATACTGCTGCAATGAACATGAGAGTGCTAATACCCCTTTGAGATCAATATTTCAATTCCTTTATAAAAATACCCAAAGGTATGGAATCACAGGATCAAATAATATTTTCTTTTTTTTGAGGAATCTCCTATTTTCCATAGCAATGCACCATTTTGCATTCCCACCAACAGCATATAAGAGTTCCAAATTTTCCAGACACTAGCTAACACTTGTTTTTGTTTGTTTGTTTGCTTGTTTGGGGGGTTTTTTTTTTAGCCATTCTAACAGGTGCGAGGTGATGATATCCCATTTTGGTTTTGATGTGCATTTCTCTGATGATTAGTGGCTGAGCATTTTTTCATATGCTTATTGGCCATTTGTATATCTTCTTTGAAGAAATGTCTATGGAGTTTCTTTCTCAATTTTTCTAATTGGGTTATTTGTATTTTTTGCTATTGAGTTGTAGGAGTTCTTTATATAGTTTGGATATTAACCCTTATCAGATTTTAAGGATTGTAAATATTTTCTCCCATTCTATAGGTTGCCTTTTCATTCATTGTTTCTCTTGCTGTACTTAAGCTTTTTAGTTTGATATAGTCCCACATAGTAGATGTTCAATAAACTGAACCAATTCTTTTATATTGACTTGCTTGACAATTTCATTTCTGCATGTTTGTCTTCCCTTCCTAACCAGCTCCAAGGCTGCTATGGGAAAGGACAGTAGCGGTCATATGCCTTCACCATAAGTGTACATGAAGTTCCTGTTATATGTGAGCTGGCTTTGAAACTTGCTTTGCCAATCAGCAGAGATAAAAACGAACTATAGACTGATTGATTGTTTACCTGACCGATGTAGTTCCACTTGTCTATTTCTGATTTTGTTGCCTGTACTTTTGGTGTCAAACCTAAGAAATCATTTCCAAGACCAATGTCAAAAAGCTTTTCCCCGGTGTTTTCCTCCAGGAATTTTATAGTTGCAAGTCTTACATTTAAATATTTAATCCATTTTGAGTTGACCTATGTATATGGAGTAAGATAAGGGTCCAAACTTAAATCTTTTGCATGTGGATATACAGTTTTCCCAGCACCATTTGTTGAAGAGACCATCCTTTCTTCATGTGTGGTCAACAGATTAATATAGACCTTTTTGAATCAGATCTCAAACCACAGAAAATCAAATTAACATGACAGCCTTAGAAATGAATCTTAGTATAATTCAGCTCTTCAAATTGTTATCACAGAAGTTTCTACATTTTCTTATTCTTTTGGTAAGTAAAAACTGGGATGCTCCTGAAAACTCTAATTTCAAAACACTGCTATAACTTAAAGAGTCATCTTAGTGTTTATGCCTCAATGTACACTGACGTACTCATCTTTTTTTTTCTCTTTTCCTTACTGTCCACGTGTAATTTATGTAAATTAACTCTTACTAACTCTTACAAAATCTGTTCTAGAATCCTTCTACTTTTGTCACCTGGATCACTGTAATAGCTCTAACTAGTCTCCCTGCATTCACTATGGCCTCTTCTATAATTTACTCTCCACATGCAGCTGAAGGGATCTTTTTAAAATAAAAATCAGCCATGATCATTTCATGCCCCCATTACACGTATGTTAAAATACAGTCGAAGGTTTTAACTGACTTGATATTCACAGTAGAAAGATCAAATCACACTAAAATTCTTGATAGTCCCTGCTCCTTTGGGGTCCTTACTATTACATGGTTGGTTTTTTGTCTGATCCATAGTTTCACCAAACTAACTTCTCATTTAGTGCTCAGCACAGGTATTCCTTCTGAGAAAAATTTTACTCCCTTCTCCAACAACGTACATAAGCCCTCCCTCCCCTTGTACTGTAGCACCGTGCGGTACATGAGCCTATATCACAGCCTCTGTTCTACAAAATTGAATTTTTTTATTTGTGTGCTTCTCCCCCCAACAGAATATGTTAATCCCAAGGACTGGCAATGAGTTCTATTCATGGTCCTGTCTTCTGAGACTAGCAGAGTATTTGGCATTATAGACCCTTAATAAAATTGAGTGAATGAATGAATGAATGAATGAATCACTCCCTGAGCAGGAACCATTATATTACATGTAAGTGAGTACAATTATAACATCTAAATTCAAGACCTAGTCATATTACATTGAGAAAGAAACTCTGCTTCTTAGTTTAATCACTTTAAAAAATGGGAAACACCATTGCTCATAAAGTCGTCAGGTAATTAAATAAGACATTTACAGAAAATAAAGTGCCTACTGTTTAGCAAGCCTTCAAGAAATGCTTGCTTCATGTTGCTTCCTTCTCCATTTTTCAACAAAACTCATTTAAAACTACATTTCCAATTAACTTACTAGAGAAGAATGGAACTTCTCATGCAATGATCATTGTGAAGAAAGCAGAGGGCAGGAAAAAATATATTTAGTATTTAGTCTAAACATGACATAGCTGTGATTTTTTTTCTTATCTTATTCATTTTAAATCAAATAAGTCTCATTTGTCCACATGTTTACAATAATCGTGGCACTCCAACAATTCTGTTTTTTTAAACTGTCTCAGTATTTAGTAATAAATGCAAGGGAGGGACATTTCACCTGGCCATCTGAAATGTGAATAGCTCAAGGTTATAGGACTCAGTGAGTTAACAGGATGAGATTTGTGGTTTAGCAGGCAGCTTTCTAACATACTGTCACAAATGGACCGAATGAAATACTACAGGCTGTCTTCTTCTAAGAAAGAATCTTTCAGCCTATAGTTGTAATTTCAAAAAAGTTACAGACTTCTAAATATTCTACACATTGATGTATAAGGGTTTGTAAAGGAACTCATGTGAACAAATCATTCCCGTGAAGAAAATCCACGTATACTTATCTGATAGTTCAAAGAAAATCACCCACACAAAAAGAAATTATTTTCATAAATAAGTGATATTTATACCACCTACAGGAATACATTAATATCAAAACTACACTCTTGAAGCCAGTCACTATAAAAAAATTATATTTGATCTACCAATGCCCAATCTGGAAATTCTGCTTTTCTAAATCTTTACACAACCTGCAGGATTAGCAGCACTATAAAATCTTAATGTATATGTATTTAAGAAAAAATTGTACAAAAATATAAACCAGGTTGATGAAAGAGTACTCAATAGCATTGCTTTTCTTGGTTTTTCATGCAGGATTTATAATTACATACTAATCTAGATTCCTTAGGCACTGTTTCTTAAAACTGGAATGTCCATACAAAATATAAAAACTATATTCACATATTCAGAAATTAGTGGTTTCTTTGTTCCTGTCATATTAGCCATAATGTAGTCCTATGGCAAAGTTTTTCCCACATCTTCCAATATTCACCATTTCCATCTAGCTGAACTAGGCAAAGCCTTTGATAAGCAGTCCCTGTAGATTTTTAACCCTACTAAGCCTTCAGCAAAATCTTCTCTGGTATCAAAAAGGTAAATGAAATTAAGAAGCAATAACATATGGCATGTCTTGTTTCTTTTTTTTAATCTTTGATCTGGAAAACACACCTACACTGTCTAGTAACTGTGAAACAAACCAAACCTAGTGTGTCCACCATTTGAAGCCTAAAATCAGTGCTTCAAAACAAACAATTAATGTTTTCCTTTATTTAATTCTGATACCAGTCTATTCATGACATTTTAATTGCAACGCTGAGATGACAATGTCAGATGTGCCAATTTGGCATCAGAAGAAGATTAAAACCAAAAGCAGGTGAACATCTATCATTCTAAAACGGTGTTATTTTTACTCAGGTAAGTTTTCCAATGTATTTAAGAGTTGACCTCTATCATGATTTTTTTTCAAGAGCAAAAAGAGAAAATATCACAAAAATAGAAAATAAAGCTAGCCTTCATAAAGTAGAGCATGGACTTTTCAAACAGCAATTCTCTCACTTCCCTATGAACATCAATAGCATTGCAAACCAGACATATAACAAAAAAAGAGAAATACAATGTACCCTGAAAGTAGAAAACAAGGTCAGAGGTGAGGCTTTAGCTAAAAGACTTTCTTTAGACGACAGAGACGACAGCAAATCAAACTTATGCTTTCTTTCTGTTCGAATCCTCATAAAAAAGCGTAATACCTCAGGTTTTTATTTTTAATTTTCCTTCCATGGAGTGCTATATTAACACTTTCCTGCTTTGTTATTTTCAAGCATATTATGCATCAACTGGCACTGAAAAGACTATTAATAAAGAAAAAGAAGGGAAGAAGGAGGAAGAAAAGGCAAGAGGGCTAAAGGGAAGGAGACAGGACAGAAGAGGGGGAGGGAGGGAGGAAGACAGAAGGGGAAAAGATAGGGGAAGGAGAGGGAGAGAAGAGGGTAGAGAGATAGAGACAAGAGACAGAGAGAGGAAGAAAAAAAACAGGAAAGGAAAGGAAGGGAAGAACAACTGGAGGGAGAGAGAGACATGTTTTCATGTCAATCTGGTAAATCTGATTTGGGGTAAGCAACCCTCACTATTAATAGATAAATCTAAAGAAGTTTCATGGCATAAGGCCACTCTAAATGATTTTACTGGGTTCGAGATCAGATATATCTATTTTTATCTTTCATTTACTTTATGATTTCCAAATTTATTATTCTTTTGTCCCTTTTATTAGATAATTCTTATAAAAGTACATCTACCATATTTTTCACTATTAATTTTGTTTGTTTATCCTTAGGAAGTATTCAACTCCTGGTGATTTATTTCTATTTTCCCTAATGTATGTTACTTGTTCCTCTTTGCCTTTTCCCTTTCTCTTCCTAAGTTAAGACATCATCTTATTATAGGAATACATGTGGTAATATTACTGTTTTTTAAATCCCGTCTTAAAGAAATGAACCAAAAGCAAAGTTGAGTCATTAGGATAATAATCTATTTCAATTACCTGAATTAACCTTATTCAAAGCACACTTCCAAAGGGCAGATTGTTGCTTTACAGAAACAAATGCACTTATTTATAATCAATAGTTGTTTAAATACTTTACAATTATTCAAGACTAATACAGAGAGAATATAAAGCACTTTGACTTTGATCTGGCTGTGTATTAAATAATATATTATTTTAGTCATTTATGAGATTATCACTCACACAATTGCATCTGATTTTTGCTTATTTCATTCTCTCTTAAAATGTGCTTAGCCAATAACAAAGGTGTCTACAGTATAACAGAAATCTTTGTGGGAAGCATCAGATTTATAAGTCTATCTAAGAAATAGTGAAGGGATTGGGACTAAATTCATAGTAGGGGGAGGGGAATAGATGGTTCTATTTGTAAAGAGGAGGGGCACAGAACACTGTACAACAATTCTCCCTGAAACATCTGAAAATTGATCTCAGTTTGAGCTGAAGTCCTCACCAGCCTCACCTCAACAAAGTGCCCAAATGACTTTTTAAAAGGGTACAGCTCAAACCGGGGGAGAATGAGGGAAAGGGCAGGTTTGAAACTTACAGTGTTTCTATAATCAATACTCTGCTCCTGAACAAAAGTGTAAAGAGGCACACAAATGTACTAAACCACATTTCAAAAATGACATCGTAATTGCTGGCACTGCCCAGCCTACCCTGGCCTCAGCATTGCCAGGTTTTAAATTTATTTCAAACTGTTCTTCCCAAGTCTGCCTAATTTTTTTTTGTCCAAATAGCAGCAACTTGCAGTTAGTGAACAAAGCTTCAGGATTTTTTTTACTTACAGCTAAATTTAACTTTACCCATCCAATAAAAAAGAAATAAGGGAGCCTTTATTATCTCCCTGGATTTCTGGGTATGATATCACATCACAGAGAAGTGGTTATTAGAGACAATGGCCTACCAAGGTGAAGTTTGTAATAAAGCCTATTATGTGGTTTCACCATTGACACTAATGGAATGTAACAGTGATTTAGAATGATTTAATGGTTCCCAGGTTGTGCTCTAATAGTGCTCTTTATATTATGATGTATATCACAAAACCTAATGTGGCTGTTGTGATATATTGACAGTATTCATGCTGTTTCATTTTTTTAGGGGAATTTAAAAAACTGTCAAAGAGGAAAATTAATAGGCTGCAACTGCTTTATTTTCAAGGGTTCTGTTTTTAAATGTATGTGCATAAATTTCCATTTGGTGCCACTCTTAGGCTAATAAATTCATTTGCATTTTTATTCTGAGATAATAAAGAAGTGTGCATGTGTGTACACTTGTGTGTGTATTTATGCACTGTATAGTATACATAAGTATTTGAAATCCAACTTGGAGAAGACTGCACTGTCATTTTATAATACGCTTACAAAATGGTTCTGTTAGATTAAAATGCACCTGAAGGAACATTACAGAAGAAATCATAGTTTTGTTACATAAGATAAAATTATCTATTTTGAATTGTGAAGCAAAAGGCTATGGATTTAGTACTAGCTCACTAAAAAAACAAAAACAAAAACAAAAACTACTGAGTAGCTGTCATGTGAGCTCTTAGATTTCTGAGTAAAAGGAGAATAGAATTATTTGAAAGAGTAGAAGCGAGGCCTCATTATGCTCTTGTAGCTTGTAAGCCTCACAACAATGCTTGATCTTTTAAGTATCGAGGCATATTGTGAACTTAAATAGAAGGTAGACAATACTGCAAATTTTAAGCCTATTATTTGTTAAAAGTTGTAAAACTGGAGGGCTGTAGATAAAGGGGAAAGAGGGGGGGTTTTCAAGAGCCTCCATATTCCACCTCTCAAACATCTGATCCTATTTTAAAATAAACATTTTTAAGAGTATTTATTTATTTATTTGAGAGAAAGCGTGTGTGTATGGGGGCGCAGGAACAGAGGCAGAGGGAGAGAGAGAATCTCAAGCAGACTCCCCGCTTAGTGTAGAGCCTGACTTGGAGCTCCATCTCATGACCCTAAGATCATGACCTGAGCCAAAATCAAGAGTAGGATGTTTAACCGACTGAGCCACCTAGGCACCCCTAAAAGAAATTTTTAAGTAAACTCTACACCCAACATGGGGCTCAAACTCATGACCCTGATCAAGAGTAGCATGCTCTACTGACTGAGCCAACCAGATGCCCCTATTTGATCCTACTTCTTAATAATCTGATTAGTTTGTTCTCTTTCTTTGAAATGTATTATCTCCCCCTTCCCCAGGTAGCAATCATTTCTTAAGAAATCTAAAAGACTTTCTATAAATCCTGCTTATGAAATTAAATTTATGAAATTATCTCTTCCTTTCCAGTCCACAGCAATTTCATGTTTCTGATCCCTTTTATAGTTCATATCTAATTCAGTCATTTGCTGTCACATAAGTATATTTTAAGTAAACACATGATAAGCACTTATCATATACTTTCTAGTTATTTGGCAGATTAATATGATTCCATACAACTTCACACAACTCTACTGCTAGCCAAGCAGACCATGCCTTCTTATGGAAAAGGAGGCTACCACATTATATTGGCTGGGTATGAGGTCTTTCAGACATTGGATTACTTCAACAAAAAAATAACAACTTGATCATGACAAGAGCTTTTTTCTTAGAGGAAATATACTCCCAAAATTCTACAGTTAATTTATTACAAAGGAAAGGAAAAAAAAAAAACTACTATTAAAACACATTTAAAAACAAATTTAATTACAAAGGCTCATAACTAGCATTGGAATAAACAGAAAGATTTAATGAAGCAGAGAGTCCAGAAATAAGTTCAAGGACACATTGGAATTTAGTGAATGACAAAGGTGGCAACTGAAATCTGTAGAGAATAGATGTTTTCACTGAGAAATGGTATTTGGACAACTAGCCAACAATTTGGGGAAAAAATGGAAGAAAAATGGTTGCAGCAATTTTTACTTCAAAATAAATACCCAGTAATCAAAGATTTCATTATAAAAATTAAAACCATAAGAGATCTAAAAGAGATCATCAGCTAATTAAAAACATAGTAATTTGTGATGATGAGTATAGAAGGCCATCATAAATACAGACAAAACCCTAAAACCATAAAGAAAAAAGACTAATAAATTTGACCACATAAAATGGAAAACTTTCGTATGACCAAAGAAAGTATAAACCAAATCAAAGAGCAAAGTAGAGGAAATATTTGCCACAGACAAAAACCTTAGTAAATATGTAAGAATTTTTAGAAATCAATAAAATGTTCAACCCAAGAGAAAGAAAATGATCAGAGGACAGGAGTAATGTATAGCACAAAAAAAAAAGGCAAAAATGGTAATAAATAAACACAGAATTACGCTGAAAGTGTGATATAACAAAAGAAATGTATCATAGTAATAATGTGATTTTTTTTTCCCCACTTAAAGTTTGACAGTTCCCAATGTTGTCAAGAGTGTGAGGAAACATGCATTCTGTATCATTGACGATATCAATGAAATTTTTAAGGCAATTTGCAAAATCTACCAATATTATCCAATAAACATGAAAATATGCATATCTTCATTAGCAATCATGCAAATACAAATTAAAATGAGATTCTGTTATATGCGCCAAAGAATGACTAAAACTAGTAAGACATTTAATACCAACTACTAGTAAGATATAAAACAGCAGAGACTTCCTTATACTGTTAGTGGGGAAATAAATTGGTATAACCAGTTTGGAAAATTGGTATCATCTTCTTAATTGAATATATGCATAATTTATGACCCAGAAATTCAACTAGTCATACAACCAAAAAACTTGCATATGTGCACTGTGTTGAGACTGTTATTTGTAATTCCCCAAAATGGAAGCCCAAATATTCGTCTGTCATAGTTGGGATAAATTATTCAGTAGTATTCACAAAATGAGCACTGTACAACAATGAAAATGACTCAATGACTGATACACACAACTACAATGAAGAATTTGTCAAATATCAGGTTAAGTAAAAGAAGCTAGATACAAAAGTGATTCCATGTATTTAAAGACGAAACAAAATTTAACTTTAAAGTTAGAAGTCAGAATAGTGGAGAGGGAGGAAGAGGAAGGAAAAAAGAAAAGATGGGAGTAGCAATTGGCAATGGTCCAAAGGATGCTTCTTGATTGCTGCCCGTTTCATATTTCCTGACCTGCCTAGTAGTCACTCACTTGTGACTATTCTGTGAGCTTTATGTTTTGTGCAAATGATCTAAATGTGTTTTATACTTTACAATAAAAAGTTTATAAAACATGAAAGAGCAGGTTAAAGATAAAAGAATAAAGAGATACTAGTTATAATTTTTAATACTCAAAAAAAAACCTGTAGGTTGTCATAATGGCCCTTAATAATAACAGTAGCTTCTAAGCCAGTAATTTAAGAAAAGAAATGTAAACAGATACAACTGGATAGTAAGTTAATCATCCATTGATTTTTAACTTGTTGATACAACCCTACCATTAAACATAGAATTATAAAATTCACAGATAATTAATTTTTTAGACACACAAGTTTTCTCCCTTCTTATCCTCATTTTAATTAAGAATATGGAAGAAACTCTGATGAACATAAACAGACTAAACACTTTTATGGCTAATAAGCTTAATGACTTTTCACAACTGTGTACCTTGGTGGAATTCTCTTCATATTCTAGGAGTTGTTCTGGGTGTTAATCCCTGATGAAAAGTCCAGGCCTGAAGAGAATAAAGATATTCTGTACACTCACTTAACCAATGCAATGTTTATTAAACTCTCTAGTATATTCTGATTACAATAAGAAATAAGAATAAGAAATAAGACATAGTTTCTGATCCCATGGCCTTAGAGATCAATTTAATAGGAGATGAGCCCACATGAAGATCACTTTGTTTACACCATACTACATGGTTGACCTTTGGAGTCTTACCTTTCCTTAAAATGAAAAACAGGATTTCGATTTGGAAGAACATCAAGTGGATTTCCTCACATGGGGAAATCATAGCATCATCACTCCTGTTATGGAAAAGATGCAGTCTTGCTGGGAGAGCATGGGTCTCTGAGCCAGAAAGAACTTGTTTTAAATACAGTACTGGCTTTCCTGAGTCTCAATAAAGACAGCTTAACAAATGAAAATGATTATCTCACAATTCTGTGTCCATTAATTGGAGTTACAGAGACTGACTGGCTAACTCTAGGTGCTTAATAAACTTCAGCTACCTTCTCCCCTTTCAACTGTGTGCTATAGTTATTTGTCTAGGGTCTCACCTCCCATATTGGTCTGTAAGCTTTCTGAAATTAGGGATCACATCTTATTCTTCTTTATACCCCTTACAGAGCTTGGCATAATGCCATGTGCAGAGCTGAAATTCCATATTTGCTGAAGGAATGAAATTTTTTCAACCACATATTGACTATGAGAAATGAAGATAAGATATGTGCCCTTAATTCTGTTGAAGCTAAAGGAGAACTTACTCAATTAACCCAAACCGAATGATGCTTTACTCACATTCATTCTACAGAAAACTAAATATATATTTAACAATTGTCATTAGGAACATGAAGTTATTATACAAAGAGTGAAAAGTGACTCACTGGATTTCATAAGGAGATGGTAGGAAAAAAGTTTCAACTCATTCAAGAAGCTTTTAATACAATGTGTAGGTATAAAGACTGATTTTTTTGTTCTGCTTGTAGAATCAAGTTATTCCTTTATAGTCATAATGCTTTTTGCAGATACACATGATCCTAAATTTTGGAATTTTGTATAAA
This sequence comes from Halichoerus grypus, assembly GCF_964656455.1. Lineage (NCBI taxonomy): Eukaryota > Metazoa > Chordata > Mammalia > Carnivora > Phocidae > Halichoerus > Halichoerus grypus. The sequence goes on from NC_135723.1 coordinate 73,192,058, forward strand.
ATATACCCTCACCAGAAATAGCTTAGCTATTTGATGCCAGGACGTAAAAGGAATAGACAAATTAATGCCAAGGTCCTATGAAGCCCTATGATTCTCTGACCTATTTGGTTTTCCCTTCTAGTTCACCTCTTAGGAAAGCTTTGAAAACTTTAAACAGATAATTAGACAACTACAGAAAGAACTCTAAAGCTGTCCAACCATTCCTCTTATTCTACAGTGGTACATCATAATGAAGAGTATCAATGTTCTAGGTGACAAAGGTCACCTATATATATGATAGGTAATAATCATACCATTATGTGCTAATAGCACACTATATCCCATCCTACTGTATTTGAACTTTCCATGAAAACAATAGCCTGTGGTGAAACAGCTTGTCATGGATACTAATGAAAAATTGCCCGAGACATCCTGATGGGTTTCCTCCTGCATTCATTCTGCCCTTAAGGTCTGGGAATTCACTGAACACAAAAGGAAGATTTTCCTGTCTCTTCTATTTTGGCAAGAACTGTATACAAATTCACAATGCTTCAAGTGGGAAAAGTAAATAACACATGCAGAATGGTTTTTAAAATACAACCTACACTGATTAATCATTTTAGAGTGCTGAATGGCCGGAGGACATGTTGGTGGAGGGGGAAAGTCATTTGTTTTTGACACCGAAGTTATTTCAAACTTATGAGCAAATAGATGTTCCTCTGTGTTTCTCATTTTTGTAAAGCACCTTCCCTGTGGAGAGTGGGCAGAGTCCTACAGAACAGAAATCGGCAAAATGCCTCCCCATGTAACCTTAATGTCCTCTAAAAATAATAGTGCATTATCATCACTGGAGCCTTCTCTTTCCAAAGACTCTATGTAATAGGTTTAAAAAAGTAAATGGAGGAATGACTAAGAAATACAAAGATTCTTTGTAAGATAATAAAATACGATTTGAATAATTATTATTCCATTTTGATTCTTCAACTTTGGGTCAATTTCTAGTGCCTCAATTAGGAAAATCAAAATAACAAAAAAATGGCAATTTCCTGCATGCTCTCTTAGGTGTTTTTTTTTTTTTCATTTGCAGCCTCTAGCAATAATTATATTTTCCAAATGCAAAACACCTCATTTAAAATTGAAGCTTCCCAGAAGTTTGCCAACTCTTACGTCTCGAAGTAGCAGAAACAAGTAAATCTTTTTTTCTGACAACTTCCCCTGTTAAAATTCCTTTTGGCACATGCACCGAATGTGATTCAGCCACCATGCAAATAAATTTCTGTCAATACTTTTTTTCAAACACACTCTTATCGTAAAATATCTTGCCCGTTGGAGTAAAAGAAAAAGAAGGGTTTACAAGTCAGATTACTAGCACACTTCTAATTTATACTTTGCATGGATAGCCTTTAAGCCACAGTTGACTATACATATATATGTTATGTATACACACACACACACACACACACACACACACACACACTCACTAGCTGGAAACAATTCATCAAGTAAGTTACCCCCTTTCCTTTCAAATCCACTTATATTACTAAAAGGTTGAGTAAAGACCTCTGGGGAACAAGGGCAATTTTTGACATGGGTCTCAACAGATTAAACTATGCAGGGACAATATAGAATACATTGGAGCAATAACATTATCACATCATAGGCTGATTGAGAGGCATTTCCTTGCATTTCTGTCCTTTTACCATAAGCCAATAGTAGCCACAGGCATTTGACTGGAGAGCCTGGAGGATTGACAGGCCTGGCAGTCATTACACGCTGGATTGAATACTAGATTACTCCAAAGTGGCTGAGGGTCAGGGATCAGTGTGTTCCCTTTTGGCACTAAATGACTTTAATATCCTTACTGTATTAGTCAATTACTTTAAAGCTGCTGCTCTCTGAGCTCTCTCTGCCCCCCTGCAGTTTACTATGGACATTTGAATTGCTCCCATACTTAACCCCCACATCTGCTTTCAGCTGTCAAAAGAACAGTGCTATCAGTGGAGCTATTGACAATATGAAAAGAACTGAGATACTTGCTGGAAGTGTCAAGAGGCTCTTTCTTTTGGCTGCTTAGTTTAAAAAAATAAAAAACTAAATAACTCAGTTATAAAGGTGGTCCTCAGAGAAAAGGAATTCAGCATCTTTAATCTATTGGCATGTAAAGTGACCAATAGGAAAAAATGGTGGAGTTAACTTTTTTTTTACCACTTACTTCCATAAACTATGCATCATCTATGTGAGTTTTCATTAATTTTTGTGAACACACACTTTGAATACAACCGTGAAAGAGTGTGCACCTGAGTGAGGACCTATATCATAGTCTTTATTTTACTTCACAATGGTTCCAGCAATAGTGGAGAATTATACCGCACTTCTCAATTTATTGGTGCAACACAGTGAAGAATTTTATATCACAGCCACTGAACTTTAAAAGGTCTGGTGTGGCTTGGTGTTAAACCAACATGTCTAGATTAAATATGGACTAAGCTGATTTGAAATTTAAAACTACTTGAAAGTCATGCCTTCTCTGTTTCAGAAAAAGTGATATGATTCCCACACAAGAGCACATATGTTGAGCGGGCCCTGACTCTGTGTGTGTGTGTGTGTGTGTGTCTGTAGAGTCTGCTTTCATGTGAGTGTCTGTGAGAGCACATGTAAGTCACAGTGCTAGGATGATAATAAAGGACATCCCAGGAAATTGCTGAAAGATTCTTAAGAGAGATTTCATACAGAAATTAAAAAATGAGACAGAAACTTACAAAGATTAACACACTGTCATTAGCTTACTTATACCAGAATCTGGGGAAAACCACTAATTTCCTATTTATAGGGCCTCCTTTCAGTAAGAAGATCTAATGATTTGATCAAAAAGTACTCCTTAACTATTTTACTAAATTTTCATTATTGATTTTGACTTTTGTGTATACTAAATTATATACAGATATAAGCAATTCTTCACAACATAAAATTTAAGCAAAGGCTTTATTTTCCTAAAATAATGATTGAATTAACGAACACAATGGGAACTTTTTTCACTTGTATCCAAACATTTGAACCTATAAGCTATGATTTCAGGGACCATCCACCTCTCTTATTTAGAAAAGATTCTTCTAAGATATGAAAATATACCATAAAACATAATGTCAGCAGAAACAAGATAGAGCCAACCCAAGACAAAAATAATAAAGAAATTGCAAGTTTAGACTGTAACAAAGTCATTAGAAACAACAATTTTTCTCATCAGTGGCATTTTTAAGACAATATAAAGGGGAAATAGGATGAAATTATAAGATTTGGGAACTGAGCTGTATTATTCGCTAAATACAAAGATTTTAACTTAATTGTTGAAAATGATTATCAACCCAATCCTAAAGATTTAAAATATACCTTTAAACTTCCAAACAATATATAAGTTTCTAAATCGTATCATTTCAAACCATTTTCCCCTTAATTAAAAATGTAATTTTTTTCATTAGTCTAGCTTTTATGAGCATAGATCTTATATGTAAACATGGAATAAGCTACATATACTTGAGTCCTCAAAAGCTGATTATGACTCCTATCACAAGAAAGCAGACAGACCAGAAGATAATAATATGTATTTCTTTTCAGTGGACATCTACTAAAAATATAAAGATTTGCCTTGGGAAATGAATCTCAGATTTTGCTCATTTAAAATTTAGTCAGCAAAGGACCCTTAAAAACTTAATACCTCTTGGCAATCATGGGTCATTAGCACTTTCCATTCATTTATATTTTGTTGTGTTTTGGGAATTGAGTATTCTGGGGAAGAAAGGTAGCCTGACAAGAAAGTGATTGAGTCAGCCCCCTTGATAGTTGGGATGACAGAAGGTGAAGAACTGTAGCTGCAGCTGACAACTTCTTTAATATGAATCACTTATAAATATTTACAATTCATAATTCAACAATAACTATATTGGTCGCACATAAACAGAAGCATGTGATGGTTTGTTTGGAATCCTGATCACTACTGTTTTGAAAGGAGTGTCTTTCTATTAGGAAATGTTTTTAGCCAATTCATTTGGAAAAGACTATTCTTTCGTAGGTCTCATCATTATCTAATAGATAGCTTCCTCTTGCAGTTTACCTATCATATTTTATTTTTTGCAAGAAACATAGTTTGCATGACCAAAGATTAACTTCATCTTCCAGTCTGTCATGATGTTTATTTAGGTGGATACATTTAAATTATATTTCCACTAGAATACATTACAAAGTAAATTTAGTACTTTTTTTTGCAATACCATACACTAGCTACCTTTTAAACATAAGAATTACCATCACTGCAAAATCTGTAAAGGAAAATATTGTGAAATACAAAAATCTACAATAATCTGTTAGTGTTGCATCTAATTTTCATTTTCACAGATTTCATTATTGCTTCCCTGATGTAACCAGGAGGATTTAAATGACCAATGGGGTGGATACTCCTTTCTTTCTGACCTGATGAGTAATGAGGTAGACAACCTCCTGACTCATTATGCCTTCAATTGTGGAGTGGGAGTGCAGTTAACTTTCATAGCATAGAAAAAAGTACATATCGTTTATGACAATGAAAT
>NC_135723.1:81194503-81271047 GCF_964656455.1 Halichoerus grypus
TTAACTCATGTAATCCCCATAACAAACCTATAAGGTAAGTATATCGCTATCCCCATTTTGCATTTGAGAAAAATAAAGTCAGTAGAGGATAATTAACTTGGTCAAAGTCATGTGAGTAGTTGAACTTAGTCTGCTTCTAGGAGCCATGCAGTTAGCTATCATTCTACATAGCCTGTCCAGTATAGTACACATCTGCATAGATGAAGAACAGTGGAAAATTTTTTAGTTTACCTATTATTGTCATTATAGTAATTCAATAGCAGTTACTTTTGGATCAAAGTTAAGAATATATGAAGATATAAGAATTACCTAATGTCAATGCTGCCTATACCAATGTTATCTGAATAGGGAGGCTGTAAAGAATTTTCTAGTTAGGCATTCAGCATACTGCTTTACGAATCACATATTTCTCTTTTCTATTTCTGCTTTTCTGATCTTGGATTCTGTCAGGTCAGTTGTGGCATTTAAGCAATTTCAAGGTGTAGTGAACCATGAACTGAATTTCCATAAATATTCTAGATGGAAGATAGGTAAAATAAAGATGTCTACAAAAGTGAATGCATGTGAACATATTCATTTTAAAATCTCTTTCTGTAACTATGCTACCTTTTGGGTATAAACTGTATCTTAGTTATCAGGCTATCCTGGCATAGTATTTTCATTAGTTTTTGCTAACAGTATACCACATAATAGTAAGTACTATGGTAGGAATAAAAATGGTAGTTCTGAGGTGTACCTAGATATAGGCTTCTAATTTGTTTTTCACCATAAACCATAATCTGTTTTCCTCCATTCTCTTCAGTGGTGAAAGGAAATACCATTCCCCTTTCTAATACTTTTAGCAGAAGCCTCCCTGTATACAGACATCTGAGATGTATGTACTGAAATGATTTAACATTCTTGGATTACCCATGATGAGAAAACACTTTCTATGAAAAAAGGTCATATTTTTTTAAGAGAGAGAGGAGAGAAAAGGGGAAGGAGCAGAGGAAGAGGGAGAGAGAGAATCTTAAGCAGGCTCTACGCCCAGCACAGAGCCCAACACAGGGCTCAATCTCATGATCCTGAGATCATGACCTGACCGGAAATCAAGAGTCAGAAGCTTAACCAACTGAGCCACACAAGTGCCCCCAGCCCTGCAGAAATTCTTAATATGGGTTTATTCACATTCTGGATTGGAAAGGGTTATTTCAAGATGTGACACATATGCTTTACAGTCAGTTAACATTTGGAAAAAATACTCTGTATTTATAACATATTTGCAGGTACCATTAAGAAGGAACAATCAATTTTAAAGGTTGAAATGGCCTCTTTAAATATCTAGCATACATTGTGATATCTTGTGAAGGATGCCTCATATAATACATAAGATTTTTTGTAACCATGTAAAATACTTAGATATAAAATACTTCTCATTTTCCTCTAAAACCTTGAATTTATTTACAAAGCTCTATCACATCCTGTTGACTTGAGGAAGTGAATTAAAGTGTTTACTAATGCCATTAATGAAAATGAGGTCGTGATAAATGGAGATGCTTGTGCCATGGATCATTGTGCTAATGATCAATATCCATAGGTTTGTAGAAGTTACAGCTCTACAAAAGAAAATTAGCTAATGCCGATTACAATTCATCAAGGTGCCATCGCTAGCTAGTGTGCTGTAAATGCATTAATAATAGCTTACAACAGGTTTGAATGTAAAAAGGTCCAAATAGCCAATTTTGCAAATGGTATGCTAAATTGGAATTTAAAGTAGTATGCAAATAACTGAGATATGTGAAATAGGAGTTTGAGATGAATAGTTTATTTTTTTTCTTTCCATTAGTCAGATGACACCAGTTTTTTCAGAATGATTTTGTCAGAGAAAATTCTACAAGTTTGAGAGTTTTTTTTTAGAGCTAAATATAAACTGATAATTAGGATTAGACATTTATAAGAAGAAACCTGATGTTAAAAGTAAATATGTTTTCCTGTGGAATTCCACAGAAATCAAGATTTTGAGTCATTGCTTTATGAGACAAGACATAAAAATCTATAAAATCTTGAATTATTATCAGGAAGCGAACTTAAAAAAGTTTTTCTAATAAATAAGCCTGTGTAATATTCCTGCAAATAGAGAAAAAAAAAATCTAAGTTCAATGATGGTTCAGATAATTGGATTTATTGATGGATAAACTCCTGTGTGCCCTGCTTGGCTTCTCAATGTTTCCATAATATATATAACCAATTCCCTAGATTAAAGTGAGTCTAAATATTCAGATAGCTTGTGTTTTCCAGTTATACCCTGAATTCCTATCAAGTTCTCGGTTTCAAAAATAGTCCCAGAGAACAGTACTCATGCTGCTATTTTTAAAAACATTTTTGAAGTATTTTTATGTATGTATGTATGTATCTATTTATTTATTTATTTTTTCACCATAAGTGTACTCTTTAATCCCCATTACCTGTTTCACCCATCCCCTCACCTACCTTCCTTCTGGTAACCATCAGTTTGTTTTCTATAGTTAAGAGTCTGTTTCTTGGTTTCTCTCTCTCTCTCTCCTTTTTTCTCCTTTGCTTGTTTTGTTTCTTAAGTTCCACATATGAGTGAGATCATATGGTATTTCTCTTTTTCTGACTGACTTATTTTCCTCAGTATTATACTCTCTAGTTCTATCCATGTTATTGCAAATGGCAAGATTTCATTCTTCTTTATGGCTGAATAATATTCATATATATATATATATATATATATATATATATATATATATATATCTCCCACATCTTCTTTTCTTCCTTAAGATTTTATTTATTTGACAGAGAGCGACACAGCAAGAGAGGGAACACAAGCAGGGGGAGTGGGAGAGAGAGAAGCAGCCTTCCTGTCAAGCAGGGAGCCCGATGCGGGACTCGATCCCAGGACCCTGGGATCATGACCTGTGCTGAAGGCAAGCACTTAACAACTGAGCCACCCAGGTGCCCTCTCCCACATCTTCTTTATGCACTTATCTATTGATGGACACTTGGGCTGCTTCCATGGTTTGGCTATTGTGAATAATGCTGCAATAAACATAGGGGTGCATGTGTCCCTTCAAATTAGTATTTTTGTATTTTGGGGGTAAATACCCAGTAGTCCGATTCCTGGATCATCAGTTAGTTCTATTTTTAAGTTTTTGAGGAACCTCCATACTGTTTTCCACATGGCCGCAGCAATTTGCAATTCCGCCAACAGTGCAAGAGGTTCTCTTTTTCTCCACATCCTTACCAACACTTGTTTCTTGTGTTGTTGATTTTAGCCATTCTGATGGGTGTGAGGTGATATCTCATTGTAGTTTTAATTTGCATTTCACTGATGATAACTGATGTTGAAAATCTTTTCATGTCTGTTGTCCATATGTATATCTTCTTTGGAGAAATGTTTGTTCATGTCTTCTGCCCATTTTTTAATTGAGTTAATTGGTTTTGGGGTGTTGAGTGGTTATCATTTCTTTATATATTTGGATCCTAGCCATTTATCAGATATGTCATTTGCAAATATCTTCTCCCATTCTGTAGGTTGACTTTTAGTTTTGTTGGTTGTTTCCTTTGCTGTGCGAAACTTTATTTTGATGTAGTCCCAATAGTTTATTTTTGCTTTTATTTCCCTTGCATCAAGAAATGTATATAGAAAAATGTTGCTATGGCTGATGTCAGAGAAATCACTGCCTGTACTCTCTTCTAGGATTTTTATGGTTTCAGGTCTCACATTTAAGTCTTTGATCCATTTTGAGTTTATTTTTGTGTATGGTAAAATGGTTCAGTTTCATTCTTTTGCATTTAGCTCTCCAGTTTTCCCAACATCATTTGTTGAAGAGACTGTCTTTTTCCCATTGTATATTCATTCCTTCTTTGATGAATATGAATTGTCCATATGATTGTGGGTTTATTTCTGGGTTTTCTATTCTATTCCATTGATCTGTGTGTCTATTTTTATGCCAGTACCATGTTGTTTTAATTACTACCACTTTGTAATATAGCTTGAAGTCTGGAATTGTGATACCTCCAGTTTGTTTTTCTTTTTCAAGATTGCTTTGGCTATTTGAGGTCTCATGCTGGGATTCTTGTGTTGGGTTGCACACAATGGGTAAAAAACACAATGATGGCCTCCTTTTAAGTGAGAAAAAGACATGAGCCTCTGTCACAATCTTCCATAATACTTATTCCTGCTGTATTTTTCACCATTCTTCAGTCTACACTATGTTATTATGAGGTGTCCTATGACAGGTTGACAGAGAATGATAGGTTAAACCTTGTTTACAATAGGTGTGCATGATATGTTAGCATCAGGCAAAAGAGAGATACTGCTACAGTTCATATCCATTCAGAAGGTGGCTCTGAAGGAAGGAGAATCTTCTAATGGGCAGGACTTCAGGCAGTACACCTGATTGTGGAGGAGAGATAGTTAGATAGACCTACAGTGATTAATTGGCAGATGTTTGGCATGTGTATCAGGACTTGAGAAAAACAAGACTGGTAGAAAACCAGTGAAAGGGGCTCACTTCAGCATCACTTAAAATATTCCCTGATGGCTTTTCTTCATAATTGAGGCCTGGTGGTAGCAGAGGCCATGATCTAACTAGGCTCACTGAAAGTAATGAGAACAATAGAACTTGGAATCTTAAGAGGCCAGGAGTCTGTGCTTAATTAACTGAAGCTTTGTGGACATAATTATGTAAAGAAAGAAAGGGTCAGAGTGCTAGCCAAGGGGGCAGGCTCACAGAAAGTTATGAAGATGATTGATAGAACAGTAGTCAAGGGAAAAAAGAGATGGCCAACCGACAAGGGTATACCTAATCTTATAGGAAGATATCAATGATGGGATATCAGGAGCCTGAGGGGAGTTAGTCCAATAAAGTATCACTGTCTCTTTCCCAGTTTCCTTTCCTGAGATAGTTTTCACACTTGGAACTCACTGAATGAAGAGGAAGCCTCATCTCCAGGAAAAAGGAACCTGTAAAACCTCAGTAATTATAAATGGTAATGATTCCCTCAGTTTTTTCCCAAAGGTATCAATGACCATTAACTTGGGTAACTGTACACTGGGGAAAGAGAAATACCCATACAGTTCAGGGACCTTTAGACATAGGGTCCAAGCTGAAACCCAGAAAACCGGCGTGCTTGGATGGCTCAGTTGGTTAAGCGGCTCCCTTTGGCTCAGGTCACCATCCCAGGGTCCTGGGATAAAGCCCCACATCAGGCTCCCTGCCTGATGGGTAGTCTGCTTATCCCTCTCCACTTCTTGTGCTCTCCCTCTTGTGCTCTCTCTCTCTCTCAAATAAATAAAATCTTAAAAAAATAAAACCGAGAACTAAAGTGTCATAAAGGCTACCTAATACAATGGGAGCACATGAGGTTCAGCTAATAGATGGAATCCTGGCCTATGTTAAACTTATAGAGCATCCAAAAGGTATGTACACCTGCATGCTAGTATTTATGCAGTCCTAGAATGTATGCTTGTGATTGATACACTTGGTACTTAGAGTAACCCTAAGTTGTGGGGATGGGCTGTCATGATTGGGAAGGCCATGCAGGAACCTCTAAAACTATCCCTCTTTCCTGGCCAAGATAATAAATCAAAAAATAATATTGTAGGGAGGAGCATGGAGGAGATTAGTGCCATACTTAAGGATCTAAAAGATGCAGGGATGGCAGTCCCCATCAGACCTCCAATTATATCTCCATTTAATACATCGTTCTGGCACCTGCAGAAATCGGATAGATCTTGGAGGATGAAAGTAGCTACTACTTACTCTGTCAAGCAGTAGCCTCAATTGTACTGCCATGCCAGATGTGATATCTTTTTTAGAGCAACTTGACATGGTATTTGGCAAATGGTATGCAGTTACTGATTGGGGAATGCATTCTTTTCTACGCTGATCAGAAAAGAGAATCAGAAACAGTTCATATTCAGGACAACAATATAGGTTTACAATTTTGCACCAGGACTGTATTGGCTTTCTTGCCCTCTGTCATAGTATATTTGAAGGAGATCTAGTTCAGAGGACAGCCAACTCTGGACTGCCACTTCTTTTTGTAGCATATGTTTGTGAAGAATAGTCTTTACATTTTTAAATTTAATGTACATTTTTAAAAACACTGTCAGCTTTTGAGAGAGAACAGTTGTCTATTTTCCCCTTCTTGCCTACAAAGTCTAAAATATTTACTCCCTGGCTCTTAGAAAATGCTGGCCAATCCCTGATCTAAGCTATTTTATCATCCTGCAGAGTAGTGTATGGATTACCTGCATCAAAGATGTGCTCATTGAGTCGGATGAGTAAGATGTTATACTTTATACAAAAGTGGCATTAAAAAGTATAGAAAAAGTAACCACTGTGAAAATCTATGTGGGGCAAAGTTAACTAGCCATAATATTTCTTTATCTTGGTTTGACAGTTTTATTTACTGAGGAGGTAGATGCTAAATTTTCTGATAATACTAGGTCTGGTTCAAAAAGACTGTAAAAACTTGTATGTTTGGAAATTTCTAAAAGTAGTTGCGGCCAAACATATTCTGGAACAATGATGTATTCCTCTGTTTAGAAGATTTTATGAAGTGTTTTTCTGTTTTGTTTTTATCCTAATTTTAAGATTTTTAACCCACTTTTGTCTTTTTCACTTTTCCCCAAACATTCATATTTTAGTTTCCGTTTCTCTTATGAAAACTTGATTCTCCAGTTGTCTTATTTTGGTCAGTTGAGGGGCGCTGTAATTGATGCAACCAACTTTTTTACTTTTCATTTTAGCCTAAGCATATGCAAACCGTCTTACCTTCTCAAGTGCCTTTCATTATTATCTTCCCATCTTGTCAAACTTTTCCTGACCTTATTATTGCTTTTGCAAGTTTTAATATGTAGGAGGGTTTGGTAGTAATTTTTTCCTCAAAATTTTTTGCAATTTTTTGATTACAAATTAATTGCTAATTAATACATAATGTATATATATATATAACATTTATTAATTATCTTAGTTCAGTCTGCAATATTTTCTTTGGTAAGCCTTCCTAATAATACATACATATATAGACATACATATATAAATACATATATATGTACACACACATCTAATAAATTTATTAGTTTTCTTTGTTCACTGCATCATGAAGAAAAAGCATCCACTGTTTTAATTAGTGTGCTTCAGGATACTTGAAGATATATTCACCTTGCCAGATTCCTTTGCTTTCCAATTACATTTCCCTAACTCCTAGTTTCAGATGATTCTTAATTGCCCTAAATAATCTTTGTTGAATTCAAATATGCTGGTAATTTTTGATTTGCATAAATTATGTCATTGGAGGCAATTTAATAAATTTAAAAGAAATAATAAATTTGTAGCTGGAAAGCAAATGGATTAAAGACAGCACAAGAAGTAATAGATCTGATTCAGTAAATAAGAGTGACTTTAAATGAAGAATTAGTATAATGAAAATTATATTTTGTTTTCAAAAAATAACTTAAAAGTAAAAGAAATATAACTTATAAAAAATCAATATAAAGCCGGTTTCACAAGTATGCATTCTCAGGGCAAAAAGGAAACCTCAAATTGGAACACATAATTAAGGAATACTAAGTTATGGATAACTTTATCAGAAAACAGACAGACAAATATGGGAATAAATATTTGCCATCAATTTGTGCTTTTGTTTTAGTTATTTTTACTCTATGCTGCCAATAAATAAATAGGAATTTAAAAAATTTTTTAAACATTTTTATTTTATTTTTTTTAAAGATTTATTTATTTGAGAGAGAGAGAGAGTGGGGGAAGGAGTAGAGGGAGAGAATCTTCAAGCAGACTCCCTGCTGAACTCGGAGCCTGCCATGGGGCTTGATTCCACAACCCGTGAGATCATGACCTGAGCTGAGACCAAGAGTTGACCGCTTAACCGATTGAGCCACCCAGGTGCCCCTAAAAATTTTTAATGCAACGGGTGACCTCCCTGCATAACTTTAGTAAAAAAAAAATTTTTTTTTTTTTTATTGAGACTGTAGATGCAGCTGTAAGGACATCAACAATTTGTTCCCACAGTTCTCACTATTTTTTATATTGACCACTTTCTAATAATCATCATTTGTAAAGCACAGCAAAAATTTTGAAAAATGGAGAATTTATGTGACTTGCTTAAGTAAGAAACCTGGTAAAAAAGGTTTTAGCCTATCCACCATGACCTTTGTCAGTACTAGTATAAAGAAACTAGGAAGAGGCAGGGAGAGGCTTAGACCTATAGTAACTTCTAAAAAATTGGCAAATTCTTTCTTAAAAATCAAAAAAATATATAAAATTGGGCAAAATCATTGAAAACAACTTTACTGTGTTCTCTGAAAAGGACCAAACAAACAAACAAATCGAGAAGCATGTGTTTATAGAAACTGCCAGCAGTTTTGGGAAGAGTACCAAAGTCTGTGCTATTCTTCCCTGGTATGCTCTAATCAACCCCACCCAACTGAGGCAACAAGAATGTTACCAGGCCATGGAAATCAGCAATCATGTTGGTAAAGAGAGTAGATTCTATTTAGACCAATAAGTGGAAATTATATTGGTTGACATTATCAGTAAAATTTGCCAGCTTATAGGAAACAGAAAGGAAACTCACATATCTGTTAGCCATAAGGTGCAGTCACTTGGGGCAAGTGGCAGACCGCCCAGAAGTTTAGTGAGGAATGCTTAGAGTTGAGTAAGCCATCCAAACCTCCCTTACATGGAAAACTGGCTGAGGTTTAAATGAACTCTCCAATAGATACATGGGGTTTGAGGGTTTGAGGACACATTTGAGCAGTCAAATTATTAGCTGATCACTAAAATATAAAGTAGAATAATGTGAAATAAGTGGCCAATACTAAGAAAAAAAAAAGGCAATAGAGACTGACCTTGAGTAAGCTGAATATTGGATTAAGCAGACAATGATACCAAAGCAGTTGTAGATATGCTTAAAGTACTGAGTGACACTATGTTTGAAAAATTAAAGAAAAATATGTTTAGTATGGCTTAGCAAATAGGGAAACTCAAGGGAGAAATAGAAATACAAAATGGAAATTCTGGAGTTGAAAAATACAGTGTTGAAAGTTGAAATAAAAATCTGCTAAATGAATTCAGTGGTAGACTTGAAATAACAGAAAAAATAATGAATGACTAAGAAGATATAGATCAGTGGAACTTCTTCAGTGTAAAGAACAAAGAGTAAAATGGTTAAAAATAGGCAAAAGTGGGTACAAACACTAGCTATTTCATTTTTAGAGTAAATCTGAGGGCCATTCTACACATTCTCCCGTAGTTCCCAAGAAGAATTGAGCTTTTTGTTAATTATTTTTTGGCTGCTTTTTCTTCCCTACCTCAGTTCCCCAATGACCTATTGGTGTTCCTAGGCTCATTCCCCAGGTAAACTAATTGTCCTCAGATACTTTTCTTTATAAGTTTTTAAAGGATCTCAAATCTACATAATAGTATATAAAGTGATCTATAATTATACTTAAATTATTTGCCTATTTATTTATTGCCTTGTTTTTCCACCAGAATAGCAACTGATTGAGAGAAGAGATCTATTTCTCTAAGTTCATTGCTTTCTACCAAGCAATTAGAAAAAAAAAATTTGCCATTAATAGTAAATTCTTCACTAAATTCTTGTTGTATCAGTGAATGAACACACAGTATACTGTGTTCTTATTGTGCTTTCTCTTATTATTCTATTTCCTCTAGTCCTTCCTTTTTCTTCTTTAAAATGAGGAAGGGTGAAATTCATTGTAAGCTGGTAGATGGCCTATGTTAAAGCATGAACAGCTCACTGGCCTTTACCTTTATTGGTTTCTTTCAGCTCCCCGCCCCCCCAATCTTCTATTGCAGAGTTATCCTTTTACCTTAAAGAATAATTAATCCCCGATAAAGGTTTTTCATCCTTAACCTAAAAATCACAGCTTGGTGGAGCTACAAAGGAAAGTTTTTCTTCCAAAGGCAACTCAGCACTTGTGAAAAATATTGTTTTATCTCATTAAATACTCATCATCTCTATGTGATAAAAGCTGTGTAATTAAAATTCATGGTCTCTTCTGTAAAAGGCAAAACTATAGGGATGGCAAACAGAACAATGTTTGCTGGCCTGAGAGAAGGGGGAGGGTGTACAACAAAGGAACAACATGGGGGAATTTTTTGTATCTTGGTGGTAGCAATAGATAACAAGACTTTGTGCACTTGTCAAAATTCATACAACTGTACATCAAAAATAAGTGAATTTTACTCAATTTACATTATAAAAATCATGGCCTATAATATTTTTGACGTCCTCACTGTTGGTGAAGTCTCCCGGTCAGTTTGAAAAAAAAAACAAAACCAAAAAACTGTAGAAATTATTAACTAAGGTCAACTCAATGAAATTTCTCAGGTTTGGACAATAGCCAAAAGCCTTGTTACAGAGTGAAAGGCATTTTGAATATCTTCTGTATTTAGGGCCATCATTAATATGAATATTTTAAATTGAACTGAATGTATTCTCCCCTAACTTATTTTGATATTCTGACTTTCACCATACCTACCACTGAGAATCATAGAGTTGGAATAGCTAAAAAGGAGCAGGTACCACCCTCAGTTCTACAACTGAATTCAGCTTTATCTCAGCTTCGTTTCTTTTTTTTTTTTTAAGATTTTATTTATTTATTTGACAGAGAGAGACAGCGAGAGAGGGAACACAAGCAGGGGGAGTGGGAGAGGGAGAAGCAGGCTTCCCGCCGAGCAGGGAGCCTGATGCGGGGCTCGATCCCAGGACCCTGGGATCATGACCTGAGCCAAAGGAGGATGTTTAACCACTGAGCCACCCAGGTGCCCCTCAACTTCATTTCTTTTTTAAGAATAACTGTTGTTCCCAATTATATTCCAGGAGATTAGATTAGAGACATTTTGAAACCAGCCTTGAGTGATTTATGTCTGTCTCTGTCTCTATCTGTATCTCTCTCAATCTCTGTCTCTTTCTTGGATTTATAAAGACCGAAACAATCACAAAATTCATAAAGTACCACTTCAAGCAAAACTCAGAGGAAGTCACTTAAAAAAAGAAAAAAAACCCAAAACTGTTAAACTAAGATCTGCTTATAAGCACCTTACAGTTTTTAAATGGAATTATAATAGATCCCAAAGGGACACTTTGGTATTTAGCTGTCAAGGCCAATAAGAATTGCAGTTTTGGGGATACTGTCACACATGCAATGACTTCTAATAAGAGACATCATAAAGGCATAAATCTTTAGATATGAAGCATTTTTTTTTTTTTTTACTTTTCAGTCCTATGATAATCTTTTTTATTTCATAGTTATAAGATTTCCATAAGCTAGAGTTCTCTAACAGTGGATATAAAATGCTTGGGACAACTACTACTAAAAAAACGTTTCAGGCAAAGATGCTGCTCATTCTTTTTTTTTTTTTTTTTAAGATTTTATTTATTTATTTGAGAGAGAGAGAGTGAGAGCATGAGAGGGGAGAGGGTCAGAGGGAGAAGCAGACTCCCCACTGAGCAGGGAGCCCGATGTGGGACTTGATCCCGGGACTCCAGGATCACGACCTGAGCTGAAGGCAGTCTCTTAACCAACTGAGCCACCCAGGCACCCGATGCTGCTCATTCTGATTTACTTAGATCCTTTCCCGAGAAAATGTTCTCAATTTTTAAATTTTTTTAAATTTATTTTTTATATTTTTAAAAGATTTTATTTATTTGAGAGAGAGAGCATGAGTGCATGATGGGGGGAGGGGCCGAGGGAGAGGGAGAAGCAGACTCCCCACTGAGCAGGGAGCCTGATGCCTGCGCCAGCTCACCAGCTCAATCCCAGGCCCCCGGGATCATGACCTGAGCCGAAGGCAGATGCTTAACCAACTGAGCCACCCAGGCGCCCCTTAATTTTTTAAAATTAATTAATAGTGATTCAGTTATCAATTGCTGCATAAAAACTGCCTCACAATTTAGTGGTTCACAGTGTCTCTCAAGGTAGTCTTTTTGATTAAATCAACAGATGTGTTTTAGGCATTACTACTTTTAAATGTATTAAAATGTATTATTTAAATGTACTTTCTGTGTGCTGAGATTGCTAATACTCTTTGCTAATCTAACTTAAATGCTATTTTGTGTCAGACGCTTAGCATGGAAAACACACTGATGGCCCTGAGAGATAAATACTATTATTCCTATTTCACAGTTAAAGAAACTGAGGATTAGAGCTGTTAACATCGCCAGATGGGCATAGAGGTCTTTCTATTTTTTAGGTACATGCTTTTCAAAATAATACAATAATATACTGCCACACCACTAGTGAGAATATTGTTTTCACAAATTGATCTATCATCAATCTCCAACTTCATAGTCAAGATTACTGTAAACACAAACCTTATCTTAATGTTGATGCCTCCCTTTAATTATGCATGCTACATGTTACTACTCAAAATTAAGTACCCATTACATAAAATGGATGCTGGTACCAGAAAAGTTAATTCCATATGAACATGAATTTTTCCAGTATGGTGGTTAAGAGGAGCACTTCTTGTGAGGGATCCCTGAAAACCAGACAAAAGCGTTGGCAGAGACGGAAGCCACAGAGAAGGTAGAATAACAGAGTTGAAATGAAGAGAACCAAAAAGAAAACCAACTCAAGAGCCAAAGGCCGGGAAGACTAGAACAAAGGGAAACACATTTTCTTTGGAGAGCTAGGTATTTTTTTTAAAGATTTTATTTATTTATTTGACACAGAGAGAGATAGCGAGAGCGGGAACACAGGCAGGGGGAGTGGGAGAGGGAGAAGCAGGCTTCCCGCTGAGCAGGGAGCCTGATGTGGGGCTTGATCCCAGGACCCTGGGATCACGACCTGAGCTGAAGGAGATGCTCAATGACTGAGCCACCCAGGCACCCCAGGAGAGCTAGATATTAAGGTAGTTTGTGGTGGAGTTCCTAAAAAAGCAGGTATTTAAGACAGAGATTGAGTCATGGCAAGGGAGTAGGATGGGTTAGTGGCTTCTATGAAAATTGAAGTCTCTTTGAAGATGAAGTTCCCTTCTTTATTACCATTCTTGGACATTTCCTTCCATAGAAAAAGACAGAGACATTATTACAACTAAAGGCTTAGTTGCATACTTTGTTTTGTGTGTTTTGTGTTGAGTCATGCGTTGCTTCAAGAATGGGTACTGACAAAGAAAAATTAAAGAATTCTAAAAGGACTGAACAACTGTATGGTTGACCCAGCCCTGAAAGGCTCTTAGGAGAAGCTTGGTTATTCTGAAGCCCTATGGTACTTTTCAGGAAAGGACAGCAGTGCTTCCTCTTGCAGGTGATTTTGGCAGTAAATACTTTTCTTTATGGACCATGAGTCTAACCCAGTAATGGTGTTCCTTTATCCAGTATAGGATCTGCTGGCCAACTAGTTCGATAGAAAATAAATGACCCAGAAGAGATATTCCTACCACTGAAAATCAAGTAAAAGACATATGCTGATACTGGATGGCTGCATAGATGAGAAATGAGTAATGTACTCGGTGGATATTGGTCACTACGATTTGGTCATAGAAATCTTATGCAGGTGGTCCAGGATGTGTGTCATACTTTACTGACAAGGCAGGTAGGACTGACCTGAGACTTTACTTTCCTACATTTTATATATTAGGAAATGAAGGGAAGTGTATGAGTCAGGGTAATTCATATTCCTTATTTGAGAGGGGTGGCATTGTTTCTGTTTTCTTTAGATGGTGTATGTATTTAAGTTTTGTTAAACCATCCTTTAACATATCGGTAAAAAATGTGTTAGAAAATTGGATGTCATTATATTTTAAATCCCCACACTTGGCTGAAAGGGCAATGTGAGGGTGCACATGTTTTGGTGCCCATTTCTTTGGAAAGTGAAGAAAATGCAAGACCATTTTCTCATCTTAAGTCAGATGTTTGTGATTTCAGAAGCATAGTACTGAAGCATTTATAACCTGAGGTTGTGACCTTCTCATATACTTGGCATATATCAATAGATTGCATGTATCACTATCTTGCATATATTGCATATATCTATGATGGATAGATATACCTATATAATGGATCTACATATCTTCTATATTTATCAGCAATTGAAACCAAAGTCCTAAGGTGACTTCAGGAAAAAATCTTGAGAAATGTAGGAAAACTAATTTCTGCTGGTTTTCTGCTGATCCCATCCTCAGCAGTGCTTCCATGGGATAGGAGATTGAAATCCAGGAAAGATCTTTGGAAGCATCAAGTAGGTATCAGCTGCACCCTGTATCTCAGGAAAGCAGTCAAGGCTCCCCCTTCACTAAGCAAAAGTTAACCCATTTCCACTTGCTCTGGGTGGTTTCTGAATGAGACTTCAGGTCACAAGACATTCTTAGCTGTTCTTCTGAATTTAGTTCCTACCACCTGAGCTGATAATTCTTCTTTCTCAGAAGAGAGAGCCCCCTAGGCTAGCTAAGAACAAGCTGAGTTGTGTGCCAAAACACAAAGTGACTCTGTTCTTCCCACCACCCTACCCTCTTCCTCCTTCATCAAATCAGACCAACACTTTTATGTTAGAGTAAAAATGTCTTTTTAACCCATGGGAGTATTTAAACACTAGGCAGGTGCATAAATGAATGTATAAAACCGCCAGGTGTAAAATCTTAGGAGTGGTAAGTCCTGTTGTAAACTGGAGTGTATTTAACTCTTAAATCTTGTGTTTTTTAGCTCATATGCTGGTTTTGTTGTTTATGTTCTTGTTTTTTTATTTATTAAGAAGGTAATAATTAACTTACAGCAGGCTGTTACTGCACATGGGTCAAGAATTAGATACCCATCTCTGATTGTAAAAGAGTTTTTATAATGTGTCAAGAATAAAATTTATCCAGAGGAGTAATTAATTCATGAAAGTATCAACAAATGATATTCTGTGGGAGACTATAATATCCATGATTCTAAGCTAAGTTTTTAGAATAAATCTTGAAACAATTCTTCATCCATAAATATGTGGCTTCATCTGATATCTATGTTTCTC
Source organism: Halichoerus grypus (assembly GCF_964656455.1). NCBI lineage: Eukaryota > Metazoa > Chordata > Mammalia > Carnivora > Phocidae > Halichoerus > Halichoerus grypus. The sequence goes on from NC_135723.1 coordinate 81,209,508, forward strand.
CATGAGAGGAGGCTGTCGGACAATGATGCTTCTTTGTGTTTATCTTTCACTGTGAAATAATCCTTTTATTTTCTATTCAGATTTATTTTAGGAGAAATTTTTAAGTATTTCCCTTCAGTTCCCATTCTACTTTTTCATTTCTCTCATGGCATCCAGACCCTGTTTATACAATGTTTTCAGCTGCAAGTCTTCTCAATGGAACCAGAGGAATCATTTCACTCTTTCATTTTAGGAAGCATTATACTTCTACTTCCTGCTGTAGAAAGGGAATAATAATAGCATTTACCTTGCAGGATTAAGTTATATTTTTAAAAGAGAGCCTACATGACATACATAAGAAAATGTCTGACACATACATGGTTTGAGTCCAAAATTATTGGTTATCATCATTATCATTATCTCAGAATCTATTTATACACAAAAAAAACATCTAGACAGTTTGGGAGGGGCTGTATTTCCCCACTTTAAAATACTGACAGCCTAGTTGTTAATTCTGTAAGAACTTTGCTAACTTTTGTCAGGCCTACTAGCTTACATTTATCAACCCTGAGTCTGAAATTCTGAGAGAGGGCCATTAGTTATACTTCTGTCAATGGTGTGTGATGCCTTCCATTTCTCTAGTACCTCCAAGTGGATCTAAAAGGCAGCACCATCCCTAATGAAATCTCAGCTGAGAAAATGTATCCATACAACCTTGCAAAGGACATAAAGAAACACAAACTGTTTTATTTAAAGCAAGCCAATAAAAGTGCCTGGTCATTTTAGAGTCAGGTAAATATTTTAAAATCTAAGAGCCATTTAATATTAACCCCAAGAAGGGAGTGTTTGTGTATATGTGTATAAGGGTTAAAGGTGAGGGAGGATAGAACTCGGAGGTAAGCCTAAGAAGCACGTGGGGCCTTTACTGATGAGTTCAGACCATCCTGGAGGAGACAGTCCATCTTGCCATGCCTCCTGCCATGCTTCCTTTTATGCTTTAAGCATAGCATAATGGGCAGCTAGTGATTTTCTTGCTACTTTCTGTTCCCAGGAACCATTCAATCTTGGGGGATAAATTCACTCATATGCTTTCTATTTTGTTAAATCTGTTAAGATTTTTTTTTTTTCTTGAAAGAAAAAATTGCCTGCAGCAGAGCTGTATTTCACAGCTGGCATATTGATTTTAGTGTGAAGTTCCTAAGGATACCTACTCTATAAATGGTTATTGTGTTCTATTATAAAATAGTGCCACTGGCTGCAGATATCTCTCTCTTCCAACCTCTCCTTCTTCCTTGCTGGGTTCTCTCTGTCTTTTTTCAACTCATAGTAAATTCTGTTGGCCAGTCAGTGGGAGAAGGCTTAGATAATGACATCCCCCAAACCCAGATGTCAGATGTGTAAAGGTCCAATAGCATGGGGGGGACGGGCCAAGCAGAAGTGCAGGACTCTGTTGCTTCTAGGTACTTCTAGGTGGGCTGGGAAGGGAAACAGAAACACATTAGAGAAGATATTTTATCAATACAGACATAAGAAGAATTTTTAATTATGTTCATTAATTTTTCCTTTCATCATTTCTCTGATTACAGCTACAATCTCATTCAACCTTAAGCAATGAAAATGAAAGCCAATTTATTTGCCTACCATATCCAGGACTACAAAGGGTCTTAAAATCCAACGTCACTGCAACACAATTAAGTAGCATAATTCTTCTGTTGTGTATTATTTTTTCTGTTGTCCTCAGGTTATATATACTTCTTCAAGAAAACAGTCTTACTTCTGCTTAGTTTATTGTATGTCATGTTTTATATCTTGAGGGCTGGTCATAAAATTAGTTGATTATGTAGGTGTTGTCAATCTGTTGTCAAAGGATAAGTAATTTTTTCTAACTAGTGGATACTGCCTTCTCCTTGAAGTGCGGAGCATATCAAACAGTATTTGTAAAACATGGCTAAGCAATTGTGTTTATATATCAACGGTAAGTGCAATGTATTAAATATATATATCTATATAAGCTTTTGATAGTTTAATAGTATTTTTTAATACCATTTCAATAAGAAAGTGAGACTGTTGACCAGATAAATAGAAAAAAGCTTTTTTTAACGTACCTAGACATTGTAGGAGATTGGAGAGAGAGATAAAAGGAACGTATCACCTAAGCATCTTTCATGTGATAGTCACTATGTTAGATATCTTACGTTCAGTGTTTATATTTCGTTGTTTATCATCTTGTCTTCAATATTATCATTCTCTTTGTATTATAGATAAATTAACTGTGACACAGAGAGATTAAAGGCAGACTAGAAACTTCAGCGCTAATCAGATACGTAATACAATGGCATTGGTGGGCAGACCAAGCAAGACTACAGGCTCTAGGACTAATTGAGAGCCATGCAATAACTAAGTAATGGATCTACAGCTAGATCTCAGGCCTTCTGTCCCATAGTCCAGTTATTTCTTTATGCTAACATATCATATCCTGATCTGCACTACTTTTTAGCATTTCTGCTAACAATAGATTTGCAATAAACTTGGTATTGAGATATAAATGTATGAAGTAATTGAGTAAAATATACAATATAATAAAGTCTACCAGTGTAGCAGAAATAAAGCATTAGACTGTTAAAAGTTTCAGTACTAGGTACAAAGGCATTTGGTTTAGTTTTATTAGTGGGAGGAATAGTTTAAATAGATAAAAGCAGTTTATCTAATGCCTAGTCATAATTGGGCATTTGCTGTAACATATATATGTTGGATATTAAGTGATAGAGTTCACACCCACACATACGTGGTCATACCTTGCGTAAATGTTGTGCAGTGATGTGTCATGTCTGTATTCTATTGAAGCACATCAAGTAAGTGCATGAAGTGTGGTATAATATAGCAGAGTAGCACAGAAACTGCAGCATTGCCTCACGAGATTGTATAAGGGATTAAATGACATAATAACCTAGAGGATACATATGAAGACATTTTATAAACTATGATATGTGACACAAACCACAGGTACTATCTCATTTTTTCTGTAGACCTTATACCTTAAATGAGTTTTCATATAATTTTTTTATTATGTTATATTAATCACCATATATTACATCATTAGTTTGAGTTTTCATATAATTTTATTTTGTTATATTGAGAGGTACATGTTAATACTTTTTTATGGATGAGGAGACTGAGGCTCAAAGAGGTAAAATAAATTTTCAGAAATCAAATAATATAGAAGCCAAGACAGAGAGATATAGATATAGATATAGACATAGATATAGATATATAGATCTCTGTCTGATTCCAAGCTGTGCTCAATCTAATTGAAATCACCTATTTTAAAACCAGTGGGATAGGCTCCTCCTCTCAAACTTTCTAACGATCAGTAGATTCAGAGGTTTTGGAATAGGTAGTTGGACTAGATAATTTCTAGACTAACCTTTTAAGCCCCCAAATTACATAATTCAGAGTTTACTTTTGGAGAAAATATAAGCCTGTGTTATTTGCCTTATATGCTTTTTCTCTAATTTTTTTACTGAGGTTTAATTGACATATAGCTTTATATTATATGTTTTTAACATAAATCAGACACTGAATCTCCATCATTAATATTATAAACAAATAAAAAGAATGGATTCTGTAAACTAAAGGTATTCAGATTCAGTTTCCATGAACATTAACTGAGCATTCAGTATGTACTTATCTACTCAATATGGGTTTTTTCCTGTTTATTTGGGACTTTCCTATTGTCTTCACCTTGAAGTCTACAGCTCAAAGCTAAGTGTGAAGAAAACTGGTAACCATTATGTATAGACTCCTTATCTCCTTCTAAGAGACAGAAGAATTAGTGATAATAAAATCTATAATCATGCCTTCCAGTGCCCTCCCTAAGTCTGTGTAAGCAAAAGTCTGGAGGAGGAGTGGGAAGGGATTTATGGGTATCTTTGGCTGTGGGGAGAATTGCATTCTTGTGGTGAGAGATCACTCCTTTTTTTTCTTCCTTTATAAAGGAAAGGGGTTCTTTTCCACCCTTTTTAACCCTTGACCTAGTGAGCAAAAGAGTTAAAAAAGTATTTTAGAAATTTTAAGTATCTTCACCAAAGGGAGTCTGAGATCCAAGTCAGATTCCAGGTGAACTGGTTAAGTAAAAATTTGAGAGAAATAAACAGAGAAAGAGGTTGTGTCATTGCTTAGCTTGCACTCCACTGTTTGCAGTGGCAAGGGGATGTAAACATCCCAGGGATCAAGTGGACAAAGGGAAGAATAAGTGAATTTGAATTCTCTTGCTATTTTACCCACTTAGGGCTGAGTGAGAAGACCTCAGCAGTCAGATGTTGGGATATGTACTTCCAAGGTAAGCAGCCAGGCAAGGTGTGGAAAAGGTAGAGTTAAAGCAGGTTTCCCACATCAAGAAAGAAAATGTGAGGAGGTCCCACTGAGGCTTCGTAAAACACACACATGCCCAGGGTCACTGGTAGTTCATAGGAGAACTTTGTAAAAATTAGAAAAGGCACCCTTCTGAGTAGGTACAGCTCAGTGCCAGCACACACACCTTGTTGACCAGAACACAGACTGGATATCAATCTTCCTCTACCCCCGTGAAATACTGGGTGTATCTTCTGTAGATCATAGCCTTGCACAGCTTTATGTAGCTTCCTGGTGGATGAACACCTCAAAGTGTTGGCATCAGTGACCAGAAATTGTTGGCCCTAACACAGAGACATCCAACAGAGAAAGATCAACACGTATAATCATTTAAATAGTCACATGACCCTGTTCTTCTCCCCTTTCCCTGCACATTACATTGGAGAAGATATTCCTGGGGGGAATAGAGGATGTCTTAAGGGTAGTTCGTGCCATGATATCCTAGCTCTGTATTCCAAACAGTTGGGGGCCTAGTACATGTAGACTAAATGAGAGGAGAATGAGAAGCAAATGGAAGAGGAGATGTAAATGGGAGCTCCCCCAAATTCTGGAATCTACCTGAGATGTTAAGATGAAAGGGAGATTGAGAAGAAGCACATATACCACACTATGCTTATATACTTTCCTTTTGGAAATTTTCAATAAACTTGGGTAGTGCAGTTGGTTAAACGTCCACCTCTTGTTTAGGGCCCAGGTTGTGATCTCAGGGTTGTGAGATCGAGCCCCACATGGGGCTCTGCACTGGGTGTGGAGCCTGCTTAAGACTCTCTCTCTCCCTCTCCCTCTACCCCCAAACCCCCGCTCTGTCTCTCTCTCTCAAAAACAAAACAAAACAACTTATTCCCCCATCATCATCATCTTCGTATTCTAGTACAAACCGTTAAAGGTATTATTACTCCACTTTGCATATGAGCTCTGAGATTCCATATTCAGATGTAATGGCTAGAATCTAAATGTAGATCTGACTTGAAGTCCATTTATTTAATTATTTTTTTTAAAGATTTTATTTATTTGAAAGAGAGTGTGAGCGAAGGGAGGGCAGAGGGAGAGGGAGAAGCAGACTCCCCACTGATCAGGGAAGTCCGATGTGGGCTCAGTTCCAGGGTCCTGGGATCATGACCTGAGCTTAAGGCAGACACTTAACCAACTGAGCCACCCAGGTGCCCCTTGAAGTCCACTTATAAAAACAATCCGTCAAGTGATCCTTCCATCCTCTCCCAGAGTTTGACAATGAGAACCAAGCCTTGTCAGAAAGTCTTGACAAGTCCCATGTATTTTTTACTGCTTTTGAGTTATTAACCTGAAGCTTTTATGGAAATGTATACTTGAAATTCCTGTCGAATTTTTGCCTTTGACTAAGCATACTGAAGTTTTTACATTGTAGTGAACATCCATCTACCACATGAGTAAGATTTAGACCCTCACAGTTTTTAAGTTATGTTATGAAGTCCTAAGTTATGAAGTGCTAACTCATAATTAAAGAGTGCCAAGTGGGTTATAACCCGTGAGCATTAATTAATGCCTGTGCATTACACCAGAAACCCTTTGAACAAACAGAAGTAATTTTCAGTGCATAGAGAAAATATATTATAGTCTTTGCTTTTAGAAAATCATTATTAATGTCTATAATAATTTTCTTTCTTTCGATTGGCACACCAACATCTGAAGCACCTTCCTGTATTAGAGGAATCCTCCGTCTTTTATTGACATTCTCCTTCCTCACTGTAGAATGTGAAACCTCTACATTTTTTCACAGTTTCTCTAGAAGCTTTAGCCTGAGCATCAGATATATGCTTCAGTGGTCAGATGGATCTGCTCTGGATGATGAATTTGGATCTAAAGACATAAGGAAGGCTGGATCACACAGAACTTGTTTTGCTATTGAGTCATAATAGCTCTACCAGTTTCCAGAACCAGTGCCAGCATTTCTCATGGGAGCAGAATACAGTGCCCAGTGTTAGGGTACAGGTGGCAGTGTCTGGTTTCTATGGTTCAAGGCTCTGGTGTTTTCACTTGGTTAGTTTTTTGCATGATATTGGTTATTGCCTCCCACACTTGATTTTCTGGCCCTTGAGGATAGGCTGTGAGCCAATGACACTCCTTAAACAAATGCTTAAATTACATAATCAGAAGCCTAACTAATGAAAGTTCAGTTATGGAATGGATAGGAAAATATAGGTTATTCAGCATCCATCATGCATAATGGTATATATTTCATGCTTCTTATGTACCTCAGTTTCTTCATTGATACAGGGTTGAGATTAAAAAAAAGCATCTTTTTAAAATTGATTGTCAAAATGAATATTATATTCAGAAAGAATTTATATTTTAAATGTAATTTTATATTTAGAGAGAAATGATACATTTTCAAGTGAAATATATCAAATGCTCCAAAATAATTTGAAATGTTTTGATGTGGATACTTAATTTGTGCACATATTAAAGACTTAAAGGCACTTATGGATTTGAAGTGTATTTGTACACTAAACTGTTTTAGGTGTTTGATCTTTTTTGTTTCAAGTTTTTATTTAGATTCTAATTAGTAAATATATGGTGTAATATTGGTTTCAGGAGTAGAATTTAATGATTCATTACTTACATACAACACCCAGTGCTCATCACAAGTGCCCTCCTTAATACCCAACACCCATTTAGCCCATCCCCTGAACACCCTACTCCATCAACCCTCAGTTTGTTATGGTTTGCCTCCCTCTCTTTTTTTTCCCCTTTCCCCTATATGCATCTGTTTTATTTCTTAAATTCCACATATGAGTGAAATCATATGATATTTGTCTTTCTCTGACTTGTTTCACTTAGCATAATACACACTAGCCCCATCCATGTTGTTGCAAATGACAAGATTTCATTCTTTTTGATGCCTGAGTAATATTCCATTATATATATTACTTTATCCATGCATAGGAAGAAACCTAACCAAAGAGGTAAAAGGTCTGTACTCTTTATCCATTCATCAGTCAATGCACATTTGGGCTCTTTCCATAATTTGGCTATTGTTGATAATGCTACCATAAACATCAGAGTGCATGTATCCCTTCGAATCAGTATTTTTGTATCCTTTAGGTAAATACCTAGTAGTGCAGTTGCTGGGTCGTTGGTTAGTTCCATTTTTAACTTTTGAGGAACCTCCATACTGTTTTCCAGAGTGGCTGTACCAGTTTGCATTCCCACCAACAATATAAGAGGGTTCCCCTTTCGCTGCATCCACACCAACATCTATTGTTTCCTATGTTAATTTTAGCCATTCTGACAGGTGTGAGATAATAGCTCATTGTAGTTTTGATTTGTATTTCCCTGATGATGAGTGATGTTGAGCATCTCTTCATGTGTCTTTTAGCCATCTGTATGTCTTCTTTGGAAAAATGTCTATTCATGTCTTCTGCCCATTTTTTAACTGGATATTTGTTTTTTGGGTGTTGAGTTTGATAAGTTCTTTATGGATTTTGGATCCTAACCCTTTATCAGATATGTCATTTGCAAATATCTTTCTCATTCCATAGGTGGCCCTTCAATTTTGTTGGTTGTTTACTTTGCTGTGCAGAAGCTTTTTATCTTGATGAAGTATCCCAGTAGTTCATTTTTGCTTTTGATTCCCTTGCCTTCAGAGACGTGTCTAGAAAGAAGTTGCTATGGCCGAGGTCAGAGAGGTTGTTGTCTGCGTTCTCCTCTAGGATTTGGATGGTTTCAGTTTTCATATTTACGTCTTTCATCCATTTTAAGTTTATCTTTGTGTATGGTGTAAGAGAATGGTCCAGTTTCATTCTTCTGCATGTGGCTGTCCAGTTTTCCCAACACCATTTGTTGAAGAGACTATCTTTTTTTCCATTGGATGTTCTTTCCTGCTTTGTCGAAGATTAATTGACCATAGAGTTGTGGGTCCATTTCAAGGTTTTCTATTCTGTTCCACTGATCTATGTGTCTGTTTTTTGTGCCAGTACCATACTGTCTTGATGACTACAGCTTTGTAATATAGCTTGAAATCCAGAATTGTGATGCCTCCAGTTTTGCTTTTCTTTTTCAAGATTACTTTGATTATTAGGGGTCTTTCGTGGTTCCATACACATTCTAGGATTGTTTATTCTAGCTCTGTGAAAAATGCTGGTGGTATTTTGATAGGGATTGTATTAAACGTATAGATTGCTGTGGGTAGTATAGACATTTTAACAATATTTGTTCTTCCAATCCATGAGCATGGCATTTTTTTTTCCATTTCTTTCTGTCATCTTCAGTTTCTTTCATAAGTGTTCTGTAGTTTTCAGAGTACAGACCTTTTACCTCTTTGGTTAGGTTCATTCCTATGTATCTTATGGTTTTCAGTGCAATTGTAAATAGGATCGATTCTTTTTTTTTTTTTTTTAAGATTTTATTTATTTGACAGAGAGAGACATAGCGAGAGAGGGAACACAAGCAGGGGGAGTGGGAGAGGGAGAAGCAGGCTCCCCGCTGAGCAGGAAGCCCAATGCGGGGCTCGATCCCAGGACCCTGGGATCGTGACCTGAGCCGAAGGCAGACGCTTAACCATCTGAGCCACCCAGGCGCCCCAATAGGATTGATTCTTGATTTCTCTTTTGGCTGCTTCGTTATTGGTGTAAGGAAGTGCAATAGATTTCTGTACATTGATTTTGTATCCTGAGATTTTACTGAATTTGTGTATCAGTTCTAGCAATTTTTTGGTGGAGTCTTTTGGGTTTTCTACATAGAGTATCATGTCATCTTTGAATAGTGGGAGTTTGAATTCTTTGCAGATTTGGATACCTTTAATTTCTTTTTGTTGTCTGATTGCAGAGGCTAGGACTTCCAGTACTATGTTAAATAAACAGTGGTGAGAGTGGACATCCCTATCATGTTCCTGTCTATACAGGAAAAGCTCTCAGTTCTTCTTCATTGAAAATGATGCTGACTGTGAGTCTTTCGTATGTGGCCTTTGTAATGCTGAAGTATGTTCCCTCTGTCCCTACTTTTTGAGAGTTTTTATCAAGCATGGATTCTGTATTTTGTCAAATGCTTTTTCTGTATCTATTGAGAGGATCCTATGGTTCTTATCCTTTCTTTTATTAATGTGGTGTATCACTTTGACTGATTTGTGAATATTGAACCATCCTTGCAACCCAGGAATAAATCCTACTTGATTGTGGTGAATAATTCTTTTAGTGTATTGTTAGATTACGTTTGTTCGTATCTTGTTGAGAATTTTTGCATCCATGTTTATCAGGGATATTGGCCTATAATTCTCCTTTTTAGTGGAGTCTTTGGTTTTGGAATCAAGGTAATGCTGGCCTCAGAGAATGAGTTTGGAAGTTTTCCTTCCATTTCTACTTTTTGCAACAGTTTGCAAAGAATAGGTATTAACTCTTCTTTAAATGTTTGGTAGAATTCCCCTCGGAAGCCATCTAGCCCTGAACTTTTGTTTCTTGGGAGATTTTTTTTTTTTTAAGATTTTATTTATTTGACAGAGAGAGACACAGCGAGAGAGGGAACACAAGCAGGGGGAGTGGGAGAGGGAGGAGCAGTCTTCCTGCCGAGCAGGGAGCCCGATGTGGGGCTCGATCCCAGGACCCTGGGATCATGACATGAGCAGAAGGCAGATCTTAACGACTGAGCCACCCAGGCGCCCTTCTTGGGAGATTGATTATTGATTCAATTTCTCGCTGGTTATGGTTTGTTCAAGTTTTCTATTTCTTCCTTTTTCATTTTTGGTAGTTTATATGTTTCTAGGGATGTATCCATTTCTTCCAGATTGCCCAATTTGTTGACATATAAATTTTTATAATATTGTCTTATAATTGTTTATATTTCTGTGGTGTTGGTTATGATCTCTCCTCTCTCATTCATGACTTTATTTATTTAGGGCCTTTCTCTTTTCTTTTTGATAAGTCTGGCTAGGGGTTTATCAATTTTATTAATTCTTTCAAAGAACCAGCTCCTAGTTTCATTGATCTCATCTATTGTTTTTTTTCTATATAATTTATTTCTGCTCTAATCTTTATTATTTCCCTTCTTCTGTTGGCTCTAGGCTTTATTTGCTGTTCCTTTCCTAGCTCCATTAGGTGTAAGGTTAGGTTGTATATTTGAGACTTTTCTTGCTTCTTGAGGTAGACCTGTATTGCTATATAATTCCCTCTTATGACAGCTTTTTCTACATCCCCAAAATCTTGGACTGTCATGTTTTCATTTTCATTTGCTTACATTTATTTTTTAATTTCTTCTTTAATTTCCTGGTTGACCCGTTCATTCTTTAGTAGGATGTTCTTTAACCTCCATGTATTTGTGGTCTTCCCAATTTTTTCATGTGGTTGACTTCAAGTTTCAAAGTGTTGTGGTCTGAAAATATGCACGGTATGATCTAAATCTTTTTGTACTTATTGAGGCCTGATTTGTGAACTAGTATGTGATGTATTCTGGAGAATGTCCCATGTGTACTCAAAACGAATGTGTATTCTGCTGCTTTAGGATGAAATATTCTGAATATATCTGTTAAGTCCGTCTGGTCTAATGTGTCATTTAAAGCCATTGTTTCTTGTTGATTGTCTACTTAGATGATGTGTCCATTGATGTAAGTGGGGTGTTAAAGTCCCCTGCTATTACTGTATTATTATCGATGAGTTCCTTTATGTTTGTTATTAATTGTTTTATGTATTTGAGTGCTCCCAGTTGGGGGTATAAATATTTACAATTGTTAGATCTTCTTTTCGGATAGATCCCTTTATTATGATGTAGTGCCCTTCTTCATCTTTTGTTATAATCTTTGGATTCAAATCTAGTTTGTCTGATATAAGTATGGCTACCCCAGCTTTCTTTTGATGTCCACTAACATAATAAATGGTTCTCCGTTCCCTCACTTTCAATCTGCAGGTGTCTTTAGGTAAAATGAGTCTCTCGTAGGCAGCATATACATGGGTCTTGTTTTTTTATCCATTCTGATACCCTGTATTTTGATTAAATTAGGTGTTTGATCGTAACTATCACTTAAATTAAAAATTTCAAAGTACCTGAGGCTATCTACATAAAATTATTGCTATAAAATTGTTAAAGTTATTCTGGCTCTTAAGGTGATAACCCTAGCAACACTTGGTATAAGTTGTTTCATCATACATGTTGTTAGATATGAGCTAACATAATTTATAGTGAGACTGCTAATTGCCCTAGACTATCTGCAAATTCCAACCAATACCAGGAATAGGAAAAAACTAAAACACAAGTGATAGGAATAGCACATGGATGCAATTGCCAAAGCACTGATTTCCCACTTCAAATTTTAAGGTAGTAGATTGTAACCATTTCCATGTCCATCATCAGTCCTCTGGATATGGGTGATGGCCTCTGTGATGGAAACAAAACAAAGGAAAGCAAAAGAAAAATGAAACAAAAAAAGTCCCCTCTTAACAACAAAAAAGGCTCTAGGGCCAGAACCCAGGTGTTGTCTAGCACGCATTTTTATGTGCATTGCTTCATATTATGGGGGGTGTATTGAGAGATGGTGTCCTGAATCACTCCAGTCGTGGAAGAAGTACAGCTGTGCACACTGGCTGCCCTACTCCTTCATGCTGTGTACATGGCTCTTGTCAGTCAGAATAAGGCTAGAATTTCATTGGTTCCTCTCCACTTGCAGCTTTTCTATCAGAAGTGAGGTTATTACTGGGATGCCTGGGTGGCTCAGTGGGTTAAGCGTCTGCCTTCAGCTCAGGTTATGATCTCAGGGTCCTTGGATCGAGTCCCGCATCAGGCTCCTTGCTCAGCGGGGAGCCTGCTTCTCCCTCTCCCTCTGCCTGCAGCTTGTCCTGCTTCTGCTCTCTCTCTCTGTCAAATAAATAAATAAAATCTTAAAAAAAAAAGAATTGAGGTTATTACTATATACAGCATTAAAATAAGAAAATCTTTCAATAAAATAAACTCAAATATTTTTAGCCTGGTTTGTCTAATATGATATTATATCTGATCAATTATATGTGTACCAAATACTTTTGTGATGTACTCTTTGCATATGCACTGTGCTTTTTTCCCTCTCAATGTATGTGTGAGGGTGGTGGTGTAAAAGTGTGCTTTGTAAATGTCCAGATTTATAAACTGACATTTGTAATTTCTTATGGCAAATACGATTATACATATTATACAATAATAAATGTTTAAAAGTACCTTTATCAGTCCTTTCTCCTACAGTTAACATACCATTTTAACTCTGAAAAAATAAATAGTTTTCAAGTTAGAATATAGCCTAGTTACTGCAAATTATATTTGATAGAACCAAATTTTAAGTATAATAATGATACTTAACTGTGGTTTGGAGCCTTAAATTTTAACATATATGAATGCATTCATGTATATGCAAATTAAATGTTTGGTTCTTTGAAATAGGTTTTTATATTCATCACAACAAAACATTGTATGTTTGTTGGGAGTTGACTACGGATGAAGAGTTAAATCTTTGATGTTAGGTTAATTGTCTTAATTTTTAGAAAAGTTACTGATTTTATTTCTTTAGGCAGTATAGATTACTTCAGTCATTACAGTTAATCACTCTGATTTAACTTTTAACACACACATTCAGATAAAAAACTATCTCCATAGTGTTTAACTTAAATATTTTCAGTTTCCATCATACCTGGTGTCTCAATAGCATTTGATTTTGTTGACCCATAACTTCCTTGATTGCCCAGTTGTATTGAGGCATAATTTACCTAATGTAAAATTTACCATTTAATCTCCACTGTAATCGAGATATGGGATATTTCCATAACTCCAAAAATTTTCCTTCTGACCATTTGCCATCAGTTTTCCCTTTACTCTCCCCTTCTGCTCAGAGCTCCAGAGAAGCATTAATATTCTTTATTTCATTACCGTTTTCTCTTTTTCTAGAATTTTGTGTTTTGTCACTGCCTTCTTTTATTTAACAACCATACTTTTCATTTTTATTCATATTATTGCATATATGTATCATTAGTTTGTTACTTTTTATTGCTGAGTAGTCCATAATGTAACCATTTACTAATTGATGGACGTTTGGGTGGTTTCCAGTTTTTGACTATGATGCTGTCATGAACATTTGTACACAAGTTTTTGTTTAGATACATGCTTTCATTTCTCTTGGTCAGCTGGTCTCTTTTGAAATACTCTTTCTTTTCCTATTATGACATCATTCTTTGATTTTGTTTCTATTTATTTCTTGCTTTGCTTTCTAATTTCATTGTTCCCTCCTCAGACATTATGTGCTAAAGGTTACCACATCCCAGTCTTAGGTCTCCTCTTACACTTGAGCAATTTCATTTGCCTCTTGGTTGTAATTATCTGTTGTATGCAGTTAACTCAGGTTTATATCTCCAGCCTAGAATTTCTAAGCACAGACCTATATATCTATTTGACATCAGCCGTTGACCTAATCTGAGACATCTTAAAATCAACATGTCCAGAAGTGTTATGACTGTTCACCCCATTAAACCTTTTCCTTTCTCATTTTTCCCCAAGCTATACAATTAGATCATAATAAGTGATAGTTAACGTCATTTTTTGTGTGTTTGTGTCAGAGAGATCATGTCTTCTCAGTAGCATCTGAAAGGACTACTCCTTTCTAGTTTTTTCTTTATACAGCTAAGTGATCACCTTTGAAAACACAAATCTGATCACATCACTTCCTCATTTTCCATTTTCTGCTTAAAGTAAATTATTGGTTTTATTATTATTTTTTTAAATATTTTATTTATTTACTTGACAGACATAGCGAGAGAAGGAACACAAGCAGGGGGGGGGTGGGAGAGGGAGAAGCAGGCTTCCCGCGGAGCAGGGAGCCCAATGCGGGGCTCGATCCCAGGATCCTGGGATCATGACCTGAGCCGAAGGCAGACGCTTAACAACTGAGCCACCCAGGCGCCCCAAATTATTGGCTTTAAATACCTTATGCTAAAAACCAGATTTCTTAATATGTCTTATAAAGTTTGACATAGAGGAGTCCCTACTAAACTTTTTCAGACTCATTTTGAAAGTTTCCAGTCCTACTTTTCACACCAGTGTATCAGCCAGAATACTGCCTTCTATTAGTATCTCAAACCTAAAGCATCCCTCTGACCACTAAACCTTTTGCATATGTTCTTCCCTCTCCTGAAATACTCCAAAGCTCCTTAATCTACTCATGCCCTATTCTCCCTTAAGTTTTGAGAACAATGCAACACTTCCTAAGTGGAGTTTTATTAAATGCAGTAAGAGCACTAAGGACCTCTCCTTCTTACACTTGTGGTATAACTGCACTTGTGTTTTGAGATTACTTGATTAATGTCTGTCTGTCTCTCAAGCTAGTCCATAAGATCCATGCTGTCAGGGATTATGCAAATTTAGCTTATTCTTCCATCTCATCATATATCAAAGTCCAGCATGTGTCAGGTACTTAAGAATTGTCTGAATGAGTAAATACAATAGATTTAATAGGATTAGATATATGTGTGAACTTGTGAAGGTGATCTTGAGGACTCTTCCAAGTTTTCTGGTTTAGTGTAGGAAGAATAAGGAATCACCAATGGAGACAAGTAATAGAGGAGAAATAATAGTTTTAGAGAATTAGAAAATGAGTACTATTCCCTTGTCTCACAACTTAAATGGCACAACATTCTTTGAAATAATATTTTCCATAAAATAATGAAATGCGTACCTTATATGAAGAAATTCTCTTATATAGCAAAGATTTGGAGTATGCTTCCCAGAAGTAGCTTAAAACTGCTTTCATATATTTTTTTCATCACTCTTTTCTATCTCTACTACTCAGTATTTTCATGATATCAAAAAAAATGTACATCAAGCACATGGAACTTCTCAGGCGGTCACCATTAAATAAAGAAATAATTAATACATGATATAAATAACTGACAAGTAAGACACCAGAGATAAGTGAAACGTCAACGATAAGACAGTATTTAGAGGCCGTTGAGAAGTCAGTAAACAGTATCAATCATATCACTGTCACCTTAGGTGAAAAATAAGAAGGGGTTGATCAGCAGAGAACAGTTTTACAGGAATGCAGGAGATCTGATGTTGAAAAGTGTAAGTGTCCTATGTATGCTCTGAAACATTTAAGGTGGTAGTTCCCAGTAGAGGCTTCCTTGCTCAGGTGCAATATAGTTTGAAGAGTCTGTGCTGCTTGTTGAAGCATCACAAATGGCATGCTTTGACAGCTGGGGTACCTGTTGAATAATTTCTCTGTCAAACATTCAAAACAAAATGGGCACAGATGTTAAGGTGCATGCATATGCAGTGAAAATATCCTGCTGAAGGGCAACAAAAAGCTCTTCACGTTCAAAAGTTTGAAAGATTAGAATGCTTTGTTCTGAAATATAACAATTCTTATATTTAAAAATCTTGTTTATCTGTAGTCCTGTTAACCCTTTGAAAGCAAATTTCTAGTAAAATTGAAAGTCCTGATGACATTAAATAAATAAATAAAAATTAGAAGCTTTGCTATATCTCTATTTTAACTAAAATTTAACAAAAATACATTAAGTATGTAAAATGTTCTATCTTATAATTATAGAGGGGAAGATGGTGAATCAGACATAATACCTTCTTTTAAGCATCTTTTAAAGTGTTGTCTATCAGAAAGAGAAAGAGATGAATAGGAAATTTCAGTTCGGGTTTATAATAACTATGGTAAGGATAAAAACTTCTCACTTGGTGGCATATAGGAGGAACACTCAACACAGACTTGATGGATCAAAGAAGGATTGATTCTTAAATGAAATAATATTTAAAATAAACCCTTAAAGAGAATTAGGAATTAAAAATATAATCTTGGAGAAAGAAGAGGAAAGGCTGAGAGAATATCATTTAAAGATCCAAATGTTGAAAAACACAAACACTAGAAGGCTTTAAGTAATGAAGCATTGTTGTATTTAAAAATAAAGGAAGAATTGCCTCCAACAAGGATGCCAGAGAACAAATCAGTTTCCAGGTTAAAAAGTGTTCTCTGTACCACATTAGATGTTTGGATTCTAATCTTATGGTAATTAGAAGCCTTTTTGAGTTCTAATAGGAAGAGTGACATGATGAGATTAGTCTATTATATGGTAAATAGGATTGAATGCATGTAGTGATTAGTATTTAGTACACCTATATGTAACAGGGACCAGACCATAGTGGCCTAAACTCATGAAGGTCTTCTATTGCATATATATATATATATATATGCAGTAGAAAAATATATATATATGTGTGTGTCTCACAGAGATTGTTTTATTTTAAACCATTTTACTTCAGAGTTTTTATGGGAACTTTATTAAAACTGCAGAGACCCAGTCTACAACTCCCTAGTCTGTCATGCTGCAATATGGTTCCCTTTTTATTTTTAAGACTTATTTATTTATTTTAGAGAGAGAGAGAAGAAGTGGAAGGGAAAGGGGCAGAGGGAGATGGAGAGAGAGAATCTCAAGCAGACTCCCTGCTGAGCACGGAACCCGACTCGGGACCCTGAGATCATGACCTGAGCCGAAATCAAGAGTTGGATGCTTTACCGACTAAGCCCCCCAGGCGCCCCTGGTTCTTGATGTCCTAATCAAGAGAAGGCTATTGAAATTCTTGCCAATATAACCTCCTTTGAAGCATCAGCAAAGAAGAAGAAGAGTGAACCTTTCATCAGCAATACTTCCTAGAAGCTTTCCTAAAATGTTTTCTTACCTCATATTGGCCAGAAATTTGTCACATGATCTCTCAAGCTGAATGGGAGAACAGAGAAATTGCCACACTGTGAAAAAATGAAGTTATGGCATAAAACAGGAAGTGGGGAATAGATTTTTGGGTAGGCACCTAGACTCTTTTTGCAGGGGATAATCCTGGAAGAGAGGAGACTAATTAAATTACTTTTTTTTTTTTTTTGTAATGTGAACTAGAGAACAAAATACAGAGTCAAATAATTAGAAGGAAATTGAAAGATGTGTATGAGGTATCATTATGATGGTTAGTGATTTTTTGAACATGGGGAGGGGGTTGAGTAGGAAGGGAGATGCCAGGATAATTTGGGTTTCAATTTTGAATAATTGAGTTAGGGAGTAGCTGGAGGAACTAGTTTGGATAAAAATGATTAATTCGGTTTAAACAAGATTATGGCTGAGGTACCTTGGAACTAAATGTATGTTTAGCAAATAATTACAAACAGAGGTCTGGAGAGGTAAGCAGAAGGTAAGAGAGTAATATTATGAATATTGATGTCATTTTGAAAAAATCTGAATGTTATTGGCAAGAAAAATATAGAAAATATCTGAAGGGAAATAGAAATTGAAATAACTTCCTTATTCTTGTTTATGAAATATTGGGGAAGGGATAATTGAAGATTTTGATGTTAAAAGATCACCAGCAGAAAGGAAGACACTGAAATAGAATGAATAACCAAAGAGTCAGTCTTGAGAAAAGGAACAGTATGGGAATTTGGACTGTATGAGGGAAACCCCCCTCACTGTAATGGAAAGTGAAAGGAAAGACAGTAAAAACAAAAAACAAAAAACATTTATTTGTAGTCCTGGGGTATAGAGTACAATAATTCATTGTTATTGGCTTCTGTTTTCTCAGTGAAGTAGAATATGTGATCACTTGGTGATGAAGATATTTGGATCAGGGCGAGTTTTAGAATAATAGATTTTTTTTTTTTTTAAAGTTTGTCATCCTAAATGGTATGAAATTGAATGCTCTTGATGTCAGAAACAAGGCAAAGATAGGCATCTTATCACTTCTATTCAACATCGTATTGGAGGTTCTAGCCATTGCAATAAAACAAGAAATAGAAATAAAGGCCATAAAGATCAGAAAGGAAGAAATCAAAGCATTTCTATTTACGGAAAGTATAATTGTTTAATAGAAAATGCTAAGTGCCATGGGCTGAGTTATGTCCCCCTAAAATTTATACATTGAAACCTTAACCCCCAATGTGATGGTATTTGATGATGGGGCCTTTGGGAAGTAAAAGGTTTAGATGAAGTTATGAGGGTGGGATTAGTGCCTTATAAGAAGAGACATCAGAGAATTTGCTTCCTTTGTCTCTCTTCACCAAATGAGGGCACAGCAAGCAGGTGGCCACAGGCCAGGAAGAGGGCCTTCATCTTTGGAGAACCAAATTGACTAGCACCTTGATCTTGACTTTACAGCTCAAACACTGAGAAATATTTTGGTTTTTTTGGTATGGCATTTGGTATGGCATTCCATGTAAACGAATACACTAAACTACCTGAAAATCAATATCTAGGTAGTCCTAGATAAATTTACCTAGATTAATCAGGTAAAAAATAATACTGTATTTTTAAATTTTAGCAGCAAATGTAAAAATGAAATTTAAGTAAATATAAATAAAATTTAATAAAAGTAGTATAGTATCAAAAAAGCCCACTTAGGAATAAATTTGACAAAAGTCATGCAAGGACTTTACACAGAAATTATAACACCTTGCTCAGAAAACTTATAAATCTATAATGCAGAGCTTTATAATTTTTTGTGAATTGGGAGATTTGATATTTCTAAGATATCGGTTGCCCCCACATTTTTCTATGGATTCAACAAAACGCAAATTATGATCACAGAAGGCTTCTTCTTCTTTTTTTTTTTTTCAAAGAAACAAAATAATACTGAATTTATCTGGATGTGCAAAGGACTAAGAAGTGTCTAAATAATTTTGAAAAAGAGTATCAAAAGTTGGAGGACTTACATTACTTGATTTCAAGAACTACTACAAATAAACAATAATAAAGCCATCCCTATTCTAACTTTTAGGATTCCATTCTTTCCCAGTTAAGACCTCGTGAGTCTGGGAATTCAATTTCTGTTGCAGTTCAGACACTCACAGAATGATATTCTGAGTTTGGGTTTCATCCATCTCAGCTCTGTGGCCATAGGAGATAAAGGGTCTCTTTCAAGGCAGATATAGACACTGTCATTTGTGCAGTGTTTGTGGTGGGAGTTTGGATTTCTGAGCTTGTTTTTTGTTCCCCACTTTGTCCATTGAAATTAGAAACAACCAGGCAACCTTATGTTATTCATTGGTTTGGCAAAATATACTAAGTATCATATAGATGGTCACTCAGATCCTTGTCTCTTATAAGTGTTGGATTAAGAGTACACAGTGGATATATTTTGTGTATTTTTATTGCCAGATCATGCCACAGACTCTCATTGTTCTGCTGAAAATAGAGTCATTTGTTGTCTTTACATGTAGTCAGATTAGAGAGGCAATTAAACGTATGCCTACTTTTTAAAAATATTTTATTTTTATTTATTTGACAGAGATACAGAGAGAGAGCACAAGCAAGGGAAGCAGCAGGCAGAGGGAGAGGAGAAGCAGGCTCTCTGCTGAGCAGGGAGCCCAACAGGGGGCTCAATCCCAGGACCCTGGGATCATGACCTAAGCCGAAGGCAGCCGCTTAACTGACTGAGCCACCCAGGTGCCCCCAACATATGCCTACTTTTTGACCAAGCCATTTCACTTGTGCATATTTACCCCAGAAAAACAAATGTACATGTCCACCAAAAGACTTGTACAAGAATGCTTATGGCAGCTTTATTTGTAATAGCTGCATACTGGAAACAACTTAAATGCCATCAGTTGAAGAATGTTTAAACAAATTGAAGTATATTTATTAAGTGAAATATCTATAATGGGGACGACTGGGAGGCTCAGTTGGTTGGGCATCTGCTTTCGGCTCAGGTCATGATCCCAGGGTCCTGGGATCGAGCCCCACGTCAGGCTCCCTGCTCAGTGGGGAGCCTGCTTCTCCCTCTCCCACTCCCCCTGCTTGTAGTCTCTCTCTCTCTCTCTCTGTGTCAAATAAATGAATAGAATCTTTAAAAAAAAAAAAGAAATATCTATAATAAAAGGGAATGAACATATAGGCAACAATATGGATGAATCTAACAGTTATAATAATATAATGCTAATTGAAAGAAACTAGTCTTTCATTAGAAAACTAGTAAAATTAACCTGATCTAATCCATGTAAAACTAATCTGTGGTGGGAAAAAAAATCAGAACACTGGTTACCTCTGTAGAAAAGGGATTAAGTAGGAAGGGACATGAGACAAATTTCTGTTCTGAAAGAAATCTTTGATATCTTGATAGGGGTGTGGTTACATGGATATCCTATTTATGAAAATTGGACTGTTAAGATTTGTGTTTTTTAATATATGGAAATTTCATTTAAAGAGCTGAGACGTGGGGGCCTGCTCAGTGCAAAGTTTAAAAGAAACAAGCATGACAGATGAATGATGTTTGTTAATGGGGATGATGGGTGTATTGGAGTTCATTATGGTATTTGGTTTACTTTGTATGTATTTGGAATTCTCCATGATATGAATTTAAAACAATCTTTAGAGGACTGGGAGAGTGAAATGCCAACAGGCCCCTGCAGTTACCATTGAGGTTCAAAGCAGTTGGCTTCCAGGGTTGTAGAATATCTCTGATCCGCTTAAATGGACGCTTGGTGAAAAGTGACAGTGGAATTCAACCGAGGCTCAAGTTTTTGCCCAGTGATTGACTAAAGAATAACGATCATGGAATACAGGCTGGGAGAGGAAGAAAATTATCTTCCATGGGGCTGATAGGTGGAGAAAAAATATAGAGGTGTTTTGTAAGACCAAAAAACTCATTTATGGGGAGAAGCCAATTGAAAGAGCTGGAATTAAGTGATAATGTGGTGAGAAAGTGAGATAACTGATTTTATTATTTCAGATAAAGAGGGGTGATAAATTAAGGTATATATTTGACTGTAAATACAAAATTGTGTTCCAAATTCAGAGATGCAAATTTAAAAAAATTGCCCTGTTTCAACCACTCCCTTCTTAAATATAAAGAGGGAATCATTAAATAGGTTTATGAAGAAAATCTGAGAGGAAGTTCTTGTCTGACAACTACTATTAGAAATTCCTAGAATATATAGTTGTAAAGAAACAGTTTTATGGAAGATGGAGTATTGGCAGATCATAAATCATGTAAAAATGCTGCTGTCAGTTTGTGGAAAGTTTAACTTATTCTGCTTTTCAGAGCTAAGCTTCAGTGCATATCAGATAGTGGAATTTGGCCCCTCGTACTATTCAGTCTTTTTCTGTGTGGTCAGTAATTCAGATTGTCACATAGAAAGTGCCCTTGGCAGAGATGGTAAATCACATGGGTATGGAAAAAAGAAATGAAGCACAGGAATTCTATTTGATTTTCATTTTTTTAGGTACCATAGGAGATGGGATGGCAACAGTTTAACCAGCTCTAATTAATTCCAATATGCAGAATAAAAACTACCAATCCTTGTGAAGTGGCTATATATAGAAATCCCATATATATTATCTCATTTAACCCTTAAAATGGCCTTGTGACATTATCTTTATTGTCCTTATTCTGAGATATTTAATAATTCAAAAACCTTAAGTAATTTTATAAAGGTCAAAATATTAGTGACAGAGCTGGGATATAAGTCTAAGTTTTTCATATTCCAGAATCCTTGCACATTCCTTTATGGGAAGATTAAAATGGATGTCCTAAATATTGGTAAGAACAAATCTGAGTACTAAGCTGAGTATTGCACATTAAAATTAGAAGAGTTCTCCTGGGAATTTATTTTTTTTAAAGATTTTTTTATTTTATTATTTATTTGACAGAGAGAGAGACAGTGAGAGAGGGAATACAAGCAGGGGGAGTGGGAGAGAGAGAAACAGGCTTCCCACCGAGCAGGGAGCCCAATGCGGGGCTTGATCCCAGGACCATGGGATTATGACCTGAGCCAAAGGCAGACACTTAACAACTGAGCCACCCAGGCGCCCCTTCTTCTAGGAATTTAAAGTTTGGTTTGACTTTTATACATTTTGCCTTTGTTCTCGTGGACATACTTACAATTTTAGCTCTATGTATTTCTTTCATTTCATCTGGAAATTTTCACTAGTTCTTTTGACTTAGAATGATTTTTATAGACCTCTTTTGGGGTGAGGCTGTAATTAGGAATTTAAAACTGGGAAGACTTACCTTTACCCAATTTGTTTGCCAGGCAAATGGCAGACCATGATTTGGGGGTATAATTTATTGCAATTGATTTAGCAAATGACAAGAATTAGAGAGCATAGGCTGGAACTGTGAAAGCGGAAGTTCTGCAGCAGCTGGAAGCATGTGGTCACTAGCTCTTTCAGCATCTTTTAGTAATGTGTACTTGGCTTGGAATAAGGTTAAGACATAATGGATTGGGATCTCACTTTCTGCTATTCTTCACATATATGGATTTTCCATAAAAATAGTCTTGCAAAGTAGAGGGGATGTCTGAGTAGGAATGTTGCTTAGGAAAGTTTAATTCCAATTCTTGTATGTCAGCTGCAATTATATAGATAAATAGAAAGCTAGGACCATAGCAGCCCTTCCACCTGTGGTGAGAAGTATTTGATTCTGAGTTGCTCATTGGCATCCAACCAGACAGTTATTGGAGTAATTCAGTAGACAATTCTATTTGCCTTCCCAAAATGCATATATGTAATTTGGGCACCTGACTTACGTATGATGCTTGGATGCTAGGTGTTGGAAGAAAACCTGTGAGTATAAGCCAAATATCATTGGTGTCAAAAATTGGAGAGCAAATTTTCAAAATTAATGTGTGAATGCCAAGGATCCACAAGAAGAACAAAAGAGCAACAGGTGATACAAAAAGAGAAACATCAAAATATTCCCTTTTTTTTACCATCTCATAAAGAAAATTATTGCTTATAACAGGATGTAATTGAAAAGTGGATAAACTACAATTTGATAGGGAAATATGTTTCTGTGTAGAGAGTGGTTTTGCTTAGCCTGACATTTTATTTATTTTTTATTTTATCTTTTTTAAAGATTTTATTTTATTTATTTGACAGAGAGAACACAGAGAGAGAGGGAACACAAGCAGGGGGAGTGGGAGAGGGAGAAGCAGGCTTCCCGCGGAACAGGGAGCCCGATGTGGGGCTTGATCCCAGGACCCTGGGATCATGACCTGAGCCGAAGGCAGACGCTTAACAACTGAGCCACCCAGGCGCCCCAAGCCTGACATTTTATAAATGATTACTTCTTTAAGCTAGATTTGATTTTTTGTATTATACTTATGATGATACTGGCTGAAATGTATCATGAGGTTAATTAAGTTTCTTATTTTAGTTACCAGCAAGTATGGCAATAATTTTTTTGGGATACAAGATGAAATATCCATGTAGTCCAGCTGTAAGTAAGGGTGGTTCTAATCAAGTAGACTCCACCTGTGTTTTTGCTCATTGATTGTACAACTGATTGTATAATCTATGTGTACAGTGTGAAATCTAAGTGCTAACCTGGCATTTGACCTGAGAGGTCAAAATTACATAGCATATACAAAGGATTATTAGTGATAGTGATGATAATTTGGGACACTTTGAAGTAAGTGAGGTTGGGACAGGAGCATTACACTAAAAAGAAATGAACCAGGAGGGGAAAAGATGGCAGAGGAGTAGGGGACCCTATTCCAACTCATCCCCGGAATTGAGCTGGATATCTACCAGACCATTCTGAGCACCCACGAAATCAGCCTGAGATGTAAGAAGATCTGGATCTCTACAAACGGAAGATTGCAGGTGGTTGGTTTTGAGGTACAAAGCAGGGAGCCATGATTCCGCGGGCAGATATCGGAGGATAAATGGCAGCGGGAGGGAGCCTGGCCGTGGGGATCCTACACCGCCAGTAAGCGATAGCCTCCTGCGCTGGGGACCGGGCACAGATTCACAGACCATAGCAGCGGGGAAAGGACTTTAGACGGAAACTGGAGCGGCGGGGTCGCGTGTGCGAACTGTGGGCGGCTGGCGGTTTTAGAGGCACAGAGGGCAGAGATGTGCCCTGACCTGGAGGCAGGACTGGGAGTGATGCAGAGGGGCACACAACCCAGGACTCTGCAGTTTATAGCAGAACAGACAGAAATGGAGAGACTGTGGCCTGGAGAGCTCACTGAAGAACAGACTGCGATCTCTCTGCTCTGAGGCAGAGGGTTGGAAACGGTCTCTTCTGCTCTCACTCTCGTAAGAGATGCGGAAAGCTGCCAGGGAAAGCCGCCAGAGAACAAAAGCCCCCAAAAACCGGTTCCCACTGAGCCCATCCCCCCCCACAGGCGGGGCAGGGCAACTCTGCCCAAACAGGGTTGCCTGAGTAACAGCACGGCAGGCCCTTCCCCCAGAAGATAGGCTGGGAGAACAAGAGACCAGCAACCCTAAGGTCCCTAGAAAACAGGTGCATCTTGCTTGGGTTGTGGTCAATAATTTGGACTCTATACATTCCCTCAACCACCCATCAACAGAATGACTAGGAGGAGGAACCCCCAAAATAGGAAAGACTCAGAGATTATGATTTATGCCACAGATTTACAAATGGATGCAGATATAACCAAGATGTCAGAGGTTGAATTCAGGCTAGCAATTGTGAAGACAATAGCTAGAATGGAGAAATCAATTAATGGCAACATAGAGACTCTAAGGGCAGAAATGAAAGCTGAATTGGCAGAACTTAAAAATGCTATCAATGAGATCCAATCTAATCTAGATAATCTAAAAACTAGGGTAAGTGAGGCAGAAGAACGAATTAGTGACTTGGAAGACCATTTAATAGCTAAAAAGGGAAAAGAGGAGGCCAGGGAAAAACAACTCAGAATCCATGAAAATAGAATCAGAGAAATAAGGGACACCATGAAGCATTCCAATGTCCAAATTATTGGAATCCCGGAGGGGGCAGAGAGAGAGAGAGGACTAGAAGATATATTTGAGCAAATCATAGCTGAGAACTTCCCTAATCTGGGGAATGAAACAAACATTCGTGTCCTAGAGGCAGAGAGGACCCCTCCCAAAATCAAGGAAAACAGGCCAACACCCTGGCATGTAATAGTAAAACTCGCAAATCTTAGAACCAAGGAAACCATCTAAAGGGCAGTTAGGGGGAAGAGATTCCTTACGTACAGAGGGAGAAACATCAGAATAACGTCAGACCTATCCACAGAGACCTGGCAAGCCAGAAAGGCCTGGCAAGACATATTCAGGGCACTAAATGAGAAGAACATGCAGCCAAGAATACTTTATCCGGCAAGGCTTTCATTTAGAATGGATGGAGAGATGCAGAGCTTCCAGGACAGGCAGAAACTGAAAGAATATGTAACCACTAAGTTGGCCCTGCAAGAAATATTAAGGGGGGTTCTATTAAAGGAGAAAGACCCCAAGAGTGACATACAACAGAAATTTACAGGGACAATCTATAAAAACAAGGTCTTCACAGGCAACATGATGACAATGAATTCATATCTTTCAATAATCACTCTCAACGTGAATGGCCTAAATGCTCCCATAAAACGGCACAGGGTTGCAGATTGGATAAAAAGACAGGACCCATCCATATGCTGTCTACAAGAGACTCATTCTGAACCTAAAGATACATCCAGACTGAAAGTGAATGGATGGAGATCCATCTTCCATGCCAGCAGACCTCAAAAGAAAGCTGGGGTAGCAATTGTTATATCAGACAAATTAGATTTTAAACTAAAGTCTGTAATAAGAGACACAGAAGGACACTGTATCATTCTTAAAGGGTCTATCCAACAAGAAGATCTAACAATTGTAAATATCTATGCCCCCAACATGGGAGCAGCCATCTACATAAGCTGTTAACCAAAATAGTCATATTGATAATAATACATTAATTGTAGGAGACCTCAATACTCCACTCTCAGCAATAGACAGATCATCTAAGCAGAAAATCAACAAAGAAACAAGAGCTTTGAATGACACACTGGACCAGATGGACCTCATAGATATATACAGAACATTCCACCCTAAAACAACAGAATACTCATTCTTCTCGAGTGCACATGGAACTTACTCCAGAATACACCACATACTGGGTCACAAATCAGGTCTCAGCTGATACCAAAAGATTGAGATTATTCATTGCATATTCTCAGACCACAATGCTTTAAAACTGGAACTCAGTTATAAGAAAAAAATTGGCAGAAATTCAAACACTTGGAAGCTAAAGACCACTCTGTTCAAGAATGTTTGGGTCAACCAGGAAATCAAAGAAGAACTTAAACAATTCATGGAAATCAATGAGAACGAAAACACATTGGTCTAAAACCTATGGGATACTGCAAAGGCGGTCCTAAGGGGGAAACACAGAGCCATCCAAGCTTCACTCAAAAAAATAGAAAAATCCCGAATTCACCAACTAACTCTACACCTTAAAGAACTAGAGAAAAAGCAACAAATGATGCCTAAGCCATGCATTAGAAGAGAAACAATTAAGATTAGAGCAGAGATAAATGAATTAGAAACCAGAAACACAGTAGATCAGATCAACGAAACTAGAAGCTGGTTCTTTGAAAGAATTAAGATTGATAAACCACTGGCCAGACTTATCCAAAAGAAAAGTGAAAGGACCCAAATTCATAAAATTATGAATGAAAGGGAAGAGATCACAACTAACACCAAGGAAATAGAAACAATTATTAGAAATTATTATCAACAACTACATGCCAATAAACTGAGCAATCTGGATGAAATGGATGCCTTCCTGGAAACCTCTAAACTCCCAAGACTGAAACAGGAAGAAATTGACAACCTGAATAGGCCAATAACCAGTAATGAGATTGAAGCAGTGATCAAAAACCTCCCAAAAAACAAGAGTCCAGGGCCTGATGGATTCCCTGGAGAATTCTACCAAACATTCAAAGAAGAAATAATACCTATTCTACTGAAGCTGTTTCAAAAAATAGAAACAGAAGGAAAGCTTCCAGACTCATTCTATGAGGCCAGCATTACCTTAATCCTCAAACCAGGCAAAGACCCCATCAAAAAGGAGAATTTCAGACCGATATCCCTGAGGAATATGGATTCCAAAATCCTCAACAAAATCCTAGCAAATAGGATCTAACAATACATTAAAAGGATCATCTACCACGACCAAGTGGGATTTATCCCTGGGATGCAAGGGTGATTCAACATTCTCAAATCAATCAATGTGATAGAACACGTTAATAAGAGGAGAGAGAAGAACGATATGGTCCTCTCAATTGATGCAGAAAAAGCATTTGACAAAATACAGCATCCTTTCCTGTTTAAAACTCTTCAGAGTATAGGGATAGAGGGAACATTCCTCAAGTTCATAAAATCCATCTATGAAAAACCCACAGCAAACATCATCCTCAATGGGGAAAAGCTGAGAGCCTTTCCCTTAAGATCAGGAACATGTCAAGGATGCCCACTCTCGTCATTATTGTTCAACATAGTACTAGAAGTCCTAGCAACAGCAATCAGAAAACAAAAAGAAATAAAAGGTATTCAGATTGGCAAAGAAGAAGTCAAACTCTCTCTTTTCACAGATGACATGATACTTTATGTGGAAAACCCAAAAGACTCCACCCCCAAATTACTAGAACTCATACAGCAATTCAGTAATGTGGCAGGATACAAAATCAATGCACAGAAATCAGTTGCTTTCTTATACACTAACAATGCAACTGTAGAAAGAGAAATTAGAGAAACGATTCCATTTACAATAGCACCAAAAACTGTAAGATACTTTGGAATAAACCTAACCAAAGAGGTAAAAGATCTATACTCTAGGAACTACAGAACACTCATGAAAGAAATTGAAGAAGACACAAAAAGATGGAAAAACATTCCATGCTCATGGATCGGAAGAATAAACATTGTTAAAATGTCTATGCTACCCAGAGCAATCTATACCTTCAGTGCCATCCCGTTCAAAATTCCAATGACATTTTTCAAAGTGCTGGAACAAACAATCCTAAATTTGTATAGAATCAGAAAAGACCCCGAATCGCCAAGGAAATGTTGAAAAAGAAAAACAAAGCTGGGGGCATCATGTTGCCCGATTTCAAGCTATATTACAAAGCAGTGATCACCAAGAAAGCATAGTACTGGCACAAAAACAGACATATAGACCAATGGAACAGAATAGAGAACCCAAATATGGACCCTCAACTCTATGGTCAAATAATCTTCGGCAAAGCAGGAAAAAATATGCAGTGGAAAAAAGACAGTCTCTTCAGTAAACGGTGCTGGGAAAATTGGACAGCCACGTGCAGAACAATGAAACTTGACCATTCTCTAACACCATACACAAAGATAAACTCAAAATGGATGAAAGACCTCAGTGTGAGACAGGAATCCATCAAAATCCTAGAGGAGAACATAGGTAGTAACCTCTTTGACATTGGCCACAGCAACTTCTTTCAAGATACATCTCCAAAGGCTAGTGAAACAAAAGCAAAAATGAACTTTTGGGACTTCATCAAGATAAAAAGCTTCTGCACAGCAAAGGAAACAGTCAAAAAAACAAAGAGGCAACCCACAGAATGGGAGAAGATATTTACAAATGACACTACAGATAAAGGGCTAGTATCCAAGATCTATAAAGAACTTCTCAAACTCAACACCCAAAAAACAAATAATCAAGTCAAAAAATGGGCAGAAGACATGAACAGACACTTCTCTGAAGAAGACATACAAATGGCTAACAGACACATGAAAAATGTTCATCATCATTAGCCATCAGGGAAATTCAAATCAAAACCACATTGAGATAACACCTTACACCAGTTAGAATGGCAAAAATGGACAGGGAAAGAAACAACAAATGTTGGAGAGGTTGTGGAGAAAGGGGAACCCCCTTATACTGTTGGTGGGAATGCAAGTTGGTACAGCCACTTTGGAAAACAGTGTGGAGGTTCCTCAAAAATTTAAAAATAGAGCTACCCTATGACCCAGCAATTGTACTCCTGGGTATTTACCCCAACGACACAGATGTAGTGAAAAGAAGAGCCGTATGCACCCCAATGTTCATAGCAGCAATGTCCGCAGTAGCCAAACTATGGAAAGAGCCGAGATGCCCTTCAACAGATGAATGGATAAAGAAGATGTGGTCCATATATACAATGGAATATTATGCAGCCATCAGAAAGGATGAATACCCAGCTTTTACATCAACATGGATGGGACTGGAGGAGATTTTGCTAAGTGAAATAAGTCAAGCAGAGAAAGTCAGTTATCATATGGTTTCACTTATTTGTGGAACATAAGGAATAGCATGGAGGATATTAGGAGAAGGAAGGGAAAAATGAAGAGGGGGAATTGGAGGGAGAGATGAAGCATGAGAGACTATGGACTCTGAGAAACAAACAGGGTTTTAGAGGGGAGGGGGGTGGAGGGACGGGTTAGCCTGGTGATGGGTATTAAGGAGGGCACGTACTGCACGGAGCACTGGGTGTTATACGAAAACAATGGATCATGGATCACCACATCAAAAACTAATGATGTATGGTGACTAACATAACATAATAAAAACAAACAAACAAACAAACAAATGAGCCAGAGAATGAGAAGGAGAAATGGATTTTATTTACAATATATTTTAATTTAATGACTTAGATTTCATTACCAATGTTACTTTAGTCGCAACTCACAAATTTTGTAAGGCAAATAAAAAGGTACAGGAAAGAAAGCCTGAGTTCTATTAGTCACTTGCTTTACCTACATTGAAATCTATTTGATCAGTAGACTGTTGATGGTCTCTCTTTGGGCTAACTTGACATGTTCTGTGGTTCTGAATGATTGTCTCTTCATTTTCTATACCAGTGGAATTAGAATAAGAAACCATTGTCTCTTTGTAGTTAAGCTGTCTGAAACAATAGTAAATTGAGAACATAGAAACTGTAGTTTTAATTGTATTACTGATTTATAAAGGATAGATTTTGATTGCTTCACTGAAAAACAAGGAAAACTTTGTTGTCCTAAACAATGCAAAGATCAGTTCTAAATTTATTAAATTTTCCATCTCTAATACTGGTTAATAGGATTAATAAGAGATGGATAATGACTCCAAAAATAGTGATGGGTGAGATGTAGTAGTTCCAGTACATACCTCTAAAACACACACACACACACACAAATCATATCTCAAA
This sequence comes from Halichoerus grypus, assembly GCF_964656455.1. NCBI lineage: Eukaryota > Metazoa > Chordata > Mammalia > Carnivora > Phocidae > Halichoerus > Halichoerus grypus. The sequence continues at coordinate 81,239,848 of NC_135723.1, forward strand.
ATATTCTGTCTAGTGTATTGCATTGACATGATAACTATTATACCTTTTCAATAAAAAAGGAAAGATAAAATAAGAAAATGAATTTAAAATCATTGAATATTACCTTATTTATTGCTTAGTCTTAGGTCTTTGTTGTTCTTCAATTATGAAACTCTTGTACCTAAGAATAATTTATTGCATCTGTATTGTGATACATGGTAAGAATATAATGGAGTAGATGTGATTGTTAAGCATATTAACATTTGGGGTTTTAGACCTAAAAAATAATTTAAGATATTTCCTAATCCAGCTAGCCAGAATATAGTCAAAGACACTTTGGGGAGGGGGTTGGGAGGATGGGTTAGCCTGGTGATGGGTATTGAGGAGGGCACGTTCTGCATGGAGCACTGGGTGTTATGCACAAACAATGAATCATGGAACACTAAATCTAAAACTAATGATGTAATGTATGGGGATTAACATAACAATAAAAAAATTAAAAAAAAAAAAAAAAGACACTTTGACCAGCAAAGGAGAAACTACCATTAATTTATTGTATACCTTTAAAGTCCGTTATGTTTATACTTTTATCTATATTCACATATATGAATTCTTGAGCATAATAAACATTATTTCTGTTTTAAAATTTCATAATTAGTTTAATTCTTCATATATTTTGGCAAATGATTTACCCAAAATTTTATTTCTATGTTCTGTTTAAATAGATATGCATGTGTTTAACACATTAATTTTAACCATGATATAGTTTCCCATCCTATTTTGTAATTGACCATTCCACTCCTTAAGACTTTTGTTTCCAAAGAGGACTGTAAAAACAATTTTTGTAAAATAGCTCCTTTTTCACATGCAGAAGATAGTCCAGCATGTACATGCATTGCAGAATTGCTTAGTCCGGTATTTGGGTATAGATATGAATTTTACTAGCTGCTAATTTACAGTCGTGCTAACAACTTTTACTATCAACAGTAGTATGTCAGTTATCATTTCTCCAGACACTTGTCAATACTTGATAAAGACTGCAGTTTTCCTGCAAATTTGATATTTATGAAATAAAGTTTTATTATGTTTAGTATGTATATCTTTGATTTAATATGTATTTCTTTGTTTAATAAGTAATCTTTGATTATTAGTAAAGTTAATATTTATTTCATATGTTTGTAACACTTACAAAAAATTGGAATCCAGTGTGGTGCATTAGTAAGGCAGTTTTATTCTTTCCTTTCAAATACCCAAAACACCCAAATATTGGTTCCTTTTTCCAGATCTTTGGATAAAAAAGCCCCATGCTCTTTTAGGTCACTCTTATATAATAAATACATATAATATGTCTATCTTTTTTAGTTTCAAAACACTCTCACATCAGTAATTAAACTTCATAATAGAGGAAGGAAAATAAGAAATACAGTTTATGCGAATAAAACTTCATGGATTTGGTGGTTGTTTAAATGTCTCATGAGGTGCCTGCTCGTGACATATTGCTGCTGCTGAGCATCTCTTATCTTCAGTTATCCTTGATAATGTTTCCTCCAAGGGGCAGCTTATGACTTGACTCAGCTCTTGATTCTGGGTGACACATCTAACATAGTCTCTCTGTTGGGGTACAGTGCTCCTCTCAATGACCATCTCAGTTCCAAGTCTCAAACTTATGTTTTTACCCTGACAAAATTTGGAATTTCAGGCTCTCCCTGAAGCGATTCCCTTTTCGGCAAGTGCTGTCAAAGCAGCTAGCCAGCTGCAGTCTTTCACTTTCCTAGGCATTGGTGCTCCTCAACTATGAAAGTGCCCTGTAGGCTTGAATCCCATAGCACCACTTTCAGCCAATTATTCCTCTCTAATTTTCACTTTCCCCCTTTTTTCAGCATCAGGGTCTTTATAACCTTCCTGTGAGTGATAGCCTGAAGGGCACAGGCACAGGTATTCCTTCTCACTATTTTCAAAACCTGCTTAATTAATTAATTAATTAATTATTTTTACAGTGTACTTTTTTTAAAGTTTTTATTTAAGTTTCAGTTAGTTAACATACAGTGTAATATTAGGTTCAGGTTTACAATTTAGTAATTCAGCCCTTCTATACAACACCCAGTGCTCATCACAGCAAGTACACTCCTCAATCCCCATCACCTGTTAAACTGTTTTAGCTAGTTAATTTGGCATATATTGCCTGGGAACCTTGTTTAAGACCATGGGTGGGTTGGGGCGCCTGGGTGGTGCAGTTGGTTGAGTGACCGACTCCTGGTTTCAGTTCAGGTTGTGATCTCAGGGTCATGAGCTAGAGCCCCACATTGGGCTCTGCACTCAGCGCAGATTCTGCTTGAGATTCTGTCTTCCTCTTTCCCTCTGCCCCTCTTGCTCATTCTCTCTCTCTCTCTTAAATCTTAAAAACAAACAAAAAAACAACTATGGGTAGGTAGAAGAGTTCATTAAAAAAATTCTGTTAGAAGATTCAGGTTTCTTCTGTGAACTATATATTCATTGGGTTGTTTATATTTTTCTATTGGATTTGTAAGAATCATTGTTTATTCTGGAAGCAATTCTTACATTTATTGCAAACAGATTCTCATCGTTTGCAGCTTAAATGTTGTCTTTTATATTACAGAGGTGTCCCATTTAGAAATAGTCAAATCTATCAAATTTTTCATTTATGAATTTTCCTAAGATTTGAAATCTTTTCTTATTTTGTTATGTGAAAGAAGTTCTACTTTGGAGGCAATCAAGACATTTCAATTCCTTTTTTTTCTGTACTAATTATAACCAGATCACTGTGAGAAAAATATTTGTATCTACACATTATCTGAGTTTCTTCCAAATGATTAATTTTAAAGACTGATATAGTCCTATCAGGAAATAAGGACCAATTACAAGAAATTAAGGATTCACTAAACACAAAGATTGATCAGATTGAGATATTTTACAACTGGAAACTGTTAATAAATTTGTTATATTTTTATCCATTAAATCATAAGTATTGTGAGACATATTCTCAGTGGTGTAAAAAGGTTTAAAATACATATGGAGTGGATCATTTTTTGAATTGTTCTTATAAAGTTTATTGAGAACTTCCAACCATAAACTTTAAAAAGTTGAATCATTGTTTAAATATTGACTTTGCTAAAATGGGGAGTCGATATGGGAGGGAAACCCACATAAATATGTCTTTATTATTTACATTAAGAGGACTATTAGAATATAGTATCTTATAGGTTGTCTTGACTGATTATTAGGTTTTCCATTCAATTTGTTCATCCAGCTTTTTATTCAGTTCATCACCATGCTTTAACTCTTCAATTTGTCTATGTGGCATCTCAAAGAGAAGGCTGTGCTCTAGTAGATGGACAGACTGAGTAAAGAGGCAATTTCCTATATTTTTCCTAAGATTGTTGGCTTCATTCACAGCTCAGTAATAGTCTGCTCAGTATTTTTGGTGTTACCGTAACTGAATTGATAATAATCTACACAGTTTTTTTCAAAGGTCAATCTCTGCTCAGTTGCCAGGACTCTTTATTTGTTAATTGTATAAAAATCTTTAACTTGTGTGTGTATGTGGCAGGGGCAGGTTGGGTGGAATATTCATGTAATATCCATTTGGAGTCAGAGAGGCAGTTTTCAAAATTGGAGTCTATTTCCTGAAAATAATGACACAGGGGATTGGTATCCTTTTCAAGTATTAGAACGTTTAGTTGTCATAGCTTCTACTCTTTTTCCTGGCAGAACCACTTCTGTGTTACTGTGACGTTGTGGGTTCCAAACAGCAGCGTAGGCATCATCATCCATTCTCGTTCAAAACTGCTCAGCTTCCTAGCAAGGTACCCAGGACTGCATGATCTCCCCGCTGAAATGAATGATTCTACCTTAAAAAGATAAAATGATAACAACCTGTAACAGAGATGGCTGTGGTCTTCAATATAAAAGATCTGTGTGGTGCGATGAAATGGGAATGAGGAGTAAGAATAAAAAAGTAAATGTTGAACTACAACTTTTTAAGTATAGAATTTTGTGTACCAAGGACTATTATGGAACGTCATTTGTCAGAATCACCTAGGTCTGCTGTTTTTAAAAAAGGGGGGGGGCTTATTTTGAGTAAAAACACAAATCAAATACTATAAAAGTAAAATAACTCTCGAATCATAGCTGACATTCATGGTAAAGTATGAAAGTAGAAGTAGGGATGGGTGAAGAATACTGTTGGGGTGAAAAAGAAGACAAGATTGAAACAGAGGAACAGGGGAGTTCTCTCTAATACATGTTCTACCTTTAATATCATCTCTTCAGGTGACCATTACTTAAAATTTCAGTCTGCTTCTTCTTCAAAATGAAACTTTATAATATACTCTGTGTTGCATATTATTAATGAATGAATAAATGATTGCAGAATCATCAAATATTTTTCCTCGGTGTGAAATTACAAGAAAGTTCTAGAGAAAATAAAAGAGTAAAGCATTGAATAATAATTAAGAGCAAACATGTACATAAGAGGGACAGGTTGTCACATAAGGTGGAAAAGATTATTAAAAGGCCACAGACACATTAGCCTAAGGTAAAGTTATATTCCAAGGTAGTGACATTAATACTGGAAAACTGTTCCTTTCTCTGTTTCTCCACTCCCTCCTTCTCTCTTCCCCGTTTACCTGAAATATTGTATCATTGAAGTGAAAATTGGCTAAGTTCCTAGGTAAAGTATGCAGTCAGGGAGATCCTAAGGAGGTTTAGAGGAAGAATGAGAGAGACAGTGAAACTCATTTTTGTTCTATTTTTTACTGGTGATAAATAATGAAGAAGACACGGAAATCATGGTGACATTCTTTTATCAGATGGTTCCTTGGGGAGAACATGGCTATAGGCAGGGTCTAGCTTTTGAAGACTAATATATATTGCATAAAACAAATGAGCATTTTGCAAATGGCATTTTGTGTGGATTTATTTTTTGGTAAATCAGGCATATTTATTTATTTGATTAATTTCATGTTTTTTCCATTGTTGCTAGAAATAATATACAAGTAAATGATTTCTTTATTTTTTATTCAAGTGTTTGTGCTTGTGTTCATAATTGATCCAGGACATACGTGTAGAATTTAAACTCAGCTAGCTAAATGCTCTGAGATGTAATTTCCAGAATTCCACTAGTGTTAATTAAAACACTACAGCTAATGTATCATACATCAAAGTTAGATTAGACTCCATGGTGTATTATTCTGGCAAAGAATAAACATAAGTATTTCTTAAAGATTTGAGATTATATTTATTGGTGATTATGCTTGAGGGGAAGATAGATAGATAGATAGATAGATAGATAGATAGATAGATAGATAGAAATAATAAACTTACTGACTGAATGCTTGAAATCTGGATGCCAGGGAAATACCTCTGGGGAATTTAGGTTTACAAACCATTAGAATAGCACGTGAAAAAAATATTCAACTCAAGGCTGCATATAATCAGTAATTAGTTTTCACATGCAAACACAGCACTTTAAAATCACAAAACTAATTAGCCACTTTATGATCCAATAATATTTTGTGTGTTTATTAAGCCCATAGGATTCTTTTTTATTAGAAATGAATAGCTATTAAAATAGTACCTATTCAGTGGCTCCCCTTTTTCAGAATATCTTTTATGTATAGGTTCTGTTTTATTGCATGTATTAAATCCTGAACTGAAGTTAATATATTCAAAATAAATTTTTGCATGAAAATCCAAGTACTTTTTATTACCTCATTATCTAAAATTTCTAGAATTTATAATATAAAAGCAATTCTTAAATATCTAATGGGCAGATTAACTTGACATTGATCACTTGTTCTGGTCTTCCTCTGGTCAAGGTAAAAAGCAGAATTGAGTAAAGACTGTGTGCATGTGTGCATGTGTACACATGGTTAATGTATATGTGGGGGGTTGTGTGAGAAAGGGAGGGAGAACGAGAAGATGATGGAAGAGGAGAGGAGGAGGGAAAGAAGAGAAGAAGAAAGTGGATAGGGGAGAGAAGGTGAAAGAGAGAAGACCTGGGTGGTTTGTAACAAATTACTTAATATTTTTAGTTTTGTGTATGTAGGTTGGGCTAGTTAATCTCTAAGGTCCCTAATAATTTAGAATACTTTCAGCTACAACTAACAGAAAACCCAACTCAAAATGGTTAAATCAATAAGTAGTTTATTTTTTTTATGTCTAGAAGCACAGAGAAAGGATGAGTCTATGGCTGGTTAATCATTGATGATCCAATGATATTACCAAAGACCTAAGTTCTTCCATCTGTTTTATGTACATCTTGAGGTGTTTTTTGTTGTTTGTTGGTTTTTCTTTTGGGTAGATTTCCTCCTAATTCAATATAATGCCACATTTCCAGGAACCACTTCCTTACTTAGTCCTCTTCAGAATTAGAAAAGGGAGATTTTCCTCATGTATCTGACTGAAAAGCTAAGAAACTCTTTCCTAGAAGCTCTTCCTCTTATTAACTAAAATTACATCACATGTGTACCCAAACTAGTAACAGGTAAGGAGAACAGGATTTCCAGGATGGCTTACTCTATTAAGTAGCCACCCACTTGTTCAGTGAACAGATGACCAAGTGGTCAGAGAGCAACTGAACAAATAAAGGGAAACTCTCCCAGCCACCAAGAAGAGAGTGGCTTTTGAGTTAGCAGCCAGGTTTTTTATGTCAGTCCCTTCTAATTTTTAAGAATCTATATTTCTAAATTTATATTAAAATAGTTAACACTTAGCGTGCCTGGGTGGCTGTTGGTTGAGCATCCAACTCTTGATTTTGGCTCAGGTCATGATCTCCAGGTCATAGGATGGAGCCCTGCATTGGACTCAATGCTCAGTAGGGAGTCTGCTGGAGATTCTCTCCCTCTCCCTCTGCCCCTCCCCCTTCTCTCTCTCTCTCTCTAAAATAAATAAATCTTAAAAAAAATAAAAAAAAATAGTTAACACTGACTTTCTTTAGGCAAACTGCATGTCTGTGTCATGTTTTTTGTTTTTGTTTTTGTTTTTTTCCTTCTTGGTCTCTTTTTTATTTACTTATTTCAATGAACTAGTTATGAGAAAAGATTAAATGAAGGCTGTGTGTGTGTGTGTGTGTGTGTGTGTGATGGAGGGAGGGAGAAAGGGAGAAAGCGAGAGAAGTATATTCCTTATTACATGCTCAGAGAGAAAGTTATTGAGTGTTAGTAGTTTGCTGGTATCTTGTTTGTAATTTCCCTAATGGCCTTATGTGACAATAGATCCAATGCACTATACAGACTTTGAACCTACAGTTTCTGTGCATTCATATGTAAGAGAAAAACTTCAGCAAAAATGACTGTCACCAATATTTAAGCAAAACTCTAGTAGTATAGTATGTGTACAAGTAGCAACAAAGAGAAAAAAGTGATAGTTTTGACAATTTGGATGGGTAGTGATGGAATATACTGATAGGGCATATGTTTAAGATGTGGAATCCAATATTCTTATGCTTGTTCAGTTTAATATACTTTTATACAAGTTGAGATTTTAAATAGGCAACTGGATATATGAATCTAGATTTTAGGAGAGGTATCATATCCAGAGTCATTTATTTTAGGTTAATTGGTATTTATTTAGTCTTTCAGGCTGTGGGACTGAATGTGCTCACTCTGTTATAGAGAAGAAAGTGGAGCCCAGGGCTAAGCCGTAGACAGTTTGACATTTAAAGTAAAGGTAGAAAAGTCAAAGTCAGGAGAAAAACAAAAAACAAAAAACAAGACCAAACAAGGCAGTGAGTAGCAGAAAATCCTGCAGTTGTCATGGAAGGTGAGAGATATACTTAGTTGTGTCTTTTGGCAATAGGCATAATAAAATGAAAATCAATTAAACAACCTTTTCATAGGACAGTAAGAGATAATTTGTTATATTTCTTTACCCCCGTACAATTTATTGTTATGTGGTGATTAAAAAAAAAAAAAAGATCACAGATTCTTTAGCATTTGTTTCATTAAGTGGTATGCCTATGTCCCCTGTCCTTTGTATCTGGGAAGCTTGAGTACTTCATTTGTAACCAAAACAATTCAAGAAGTTATGTTTCATGGCTTCCAAAACTAGGGTATAAAAGTTAATGCAGCTTTATTCTTCTACTTGGGTTGCTTGTGCCTGGAGCCCTGAGCATTGTATATGAAGTTCAACTACTCTGAGGCTGCCATGCTGTGAGGAAGCTCAGGCCACATGGAGTGGCCACTTAGAAGTGCTTTAGTAAACAGCCTCAACTGAAATTCCAGCTGAGTTCTAGAATCATCTGCAAGCCACGTGACTAAGCCAAAATGGCAATTATTTGGGAATTAGCTAGAGCAAACTAGAGCACCTGCATGTAGCCTGAGCTTCCTCAGAGCATGGTGGCCTCAGGATAGTAGAATTTTTTACATGGAGTTTCAGAACTCCAAAGGACTGTAACAGCAAACAAAGAGAACATTCAGATAATTACAGTCCCAGCCACCAGCTGATTATAGCCACAGAGAGACCCCAAGCAAGAACTTCCATCTGAGCCTTTTCATAAATAATTCCTAACCCACAGAATCTGTAGCCTAATAAAATGGATGTTTGTGCCAGTAAATTTTGTGGTGGCTTGTTATTCAGCAATAGCAACTGGGATAATCTCATACTCATTACCTTGTTTCATTCTAAAAATAAATTTTATAAATAAACACTAGGATACTTTTTGTTCCATTTTATAGGTGATAAAGTGAGGGTCACACAGTTTAAGCAGTTTTTCATAGGTCACACATCAAGGATATGTACATGGACTAGAAGCCAGATCTTTTGTCACATTTATATGTTCATATTACATTGTATCTTTTTTTAAAAGATTTTATTTACTTATTTGAGAGAGAGAGAGATCACGAACAGGGGGAGAGGTAGAGGGAGAAGCAGACTCCCCTCTGAACGGGGAGCCCAATGTGGGACTTAGTCCCAGGACCCTGAGATTATGACCTGAGCTGAAGGTAGACACTTAACTGACTGAGCCACCCAGGTGCCCCATATTACATTGTATCTTATTGTTTGTCTATGAAACAGATCCGCAAGTGTTTTTTTATTTTTTTAAAGATTTTATTTATTTATTTGACACACAGAGAGAGCATGAGTGGGGGGGCGGGCAAAGGGAGAGGGAGAAGCAGGCTCCCCGCTGAGCAAGGAGCCTGATGTGGGACTCAATTCCAGGACCCTGGGATCAGACTTGAGCTGAAGGTAGATGCTTAACTGACTGAGCCACCCAGGCGCCCCATATTACATTGTATCTTATTGTTTCTCTATGAAATAGATCTACAAGTGTTTTAAAACAGCATTCTTTTATTCAGTAAATATGCCGAGTACTGTGATAGGTATTGATAATATAGAAATGATAGGAATTGATTTTTCTCCCTAAGGTATTTATAGTCTAAAGGAAGACAGGAATTTAATCCTACAAATGCAACACAATCTAATAGATTTTATTATGTTGGTTTACATGAGTTGTGAAATAATCATGGGAATAGCATAGAGATTAGATGAAAAGCCGAATGTGTCTGTCAGGCTGTGGAGGGGAGGTGGTAACTGGAGGCACAGAAAATGGTAAAGAAATAATAGCCATAAGAGCTTAATTAAAAGATCTGATTTAGTATATTGGAAGTGGATGTGGCAAGAAGCTAAAATATATAGGTTAAGTTCTGTGTGAATCAATAACTGGCTTCTAGAAATGTAAGTTTCTACATTAAAAAAAAGAACAAGAACAACTGAAGTAAGGAATAATCTCTTAAAGCTAGAAATATTCAATTAAGTTTACAAAAAGAAGAAGGAAAAAAGAAAAAAGGGAATGGGATGTCTATTTATTAAGCACCCAGTCACACGACTGATAGAAAAACTCCAAAAGAAGTGAGAAAAAAAAAAACTATCACCCATTTTTTCTCATTTCTTCATTCCTGTTTACTTCACTCTTACATATAGGTATAGAGAAAGGGGACAGAAATCATCTTCACACTCTTTGAAGATTATGTGGGTGGGCCCTAAATCTAAGGACAAGTGTCCTTAAGAATGAGGCAGAGGGAGATCACAGATGGAAGAGCAGAGTCCTTTGCCTCCCCACTTCTTTAGGGCACTCTCTCTCCCTTTCCTGTCATCTCCAGCATAATAACATGAATGACCAAAGCTTTAGGAAGAAAAAGGCCAAAGATCTGAGTTGTAGGCACTTTGTTCTTTGGGCTCCATAACAATATACTCCTTGAAGGCAAGGAGTGGAACAGCTCTGCCATTTTTCTGATTAACAGTTAAAGAGGAAAAACTACATGGGCAAAAATTTAGTATCTCAGGGAAGATGATTGTGGACATTTCTTTTGATACAGAATACACTTTGAATTAAATATATAAGGCATTTACTTCTTGGAATTATATATTTTTCATTGGAAATAAAGATATTTCAGAACCCTATGTGCTTGACCATTCCACTTTTGAAAGAAGCTTTAAGAGTCAACTTGTAATGCCATTTTGCTCTTTTCCTTCTAATACAGCTTAATATTGTCCCAGATATGGGCTGCTTCTTGAGACTACATTCTAGAGTGAAGAGGAACAGGGTTCCTGACTGAAGTCTGGCTGAACAGGGTTGCAGCCAAACCATAGTTGACATGTAACATGGGTAAGAGATAAACCATGTGTTGTCAGCCATGGCTCTTCTGTGTTTGTTATACGACATAATTTAGCTTCCTTGGTTGGTACAGAATTCTTGTGGTTAAGAAATCAAAGGAATCTACTGGAGGTTTTTTCTTGTGTTTGGTATTAACAATATACAAATATGCAGGCAGTCCAAAAATCTGACCATAAAAATAATATTATTTTAATATTAAACAAATTTATCATTCCCAAAAGATCCCTGAACAGATCTTTATTGGTGTCTGGGAGATGATATAATAGAAGCCTTGCTATCTCCTTCTCATTTTCACTCACTCTTAATGTGACTTGATGCTTTGGAAGGACGATGATGGAATATCCTGGTTATGAGACTTTCAAACATATCGTGCTGGAGTCATTCTATCAGAAACATGTCAGACCACTAGAGAATTGAGGGAGGATTTATTTTTGAGTGGTGTCTTTACTTTGATATAGCCAGCTTTGCCAGAGAGACAGCTCCTCACTGGGGTGAAGACAGTAGGGGATGGAGCTCGGAAGGGATGGATGATCAGGAGTCATGGGGAACATAGAGTGGCTTGTATCTATCACCGTGTTCTGCTTCTTTTCATTCCTGATTAAGGTCAGTCAGGACACTATAAAGATCACCTGGAAGATAAAGATCAATAGAACAAACATTCTCTAAATGGTCCGCTTGGATGCAACACCACTTGATCACTTATATTTTCTCCTTCATTTTTTCATTTTTCTTTTATGTTTAGGATTGATGAAATTGGGGAAGGAGCTAACAGTTACTGACTTTATTTAAGCACAGGAAAGAAGTTAAGGTTATGGGCTGTGGAGATGTGCTGTTTATATTTAGATCTAAACTCCACCACTATATAGTTATGCAACACTTGGATATTTGTTTGCCACTGTACAGAGCAGTGTCTTCATCTGTCAAATAGGGATAACACTGTCTTTCGGAGGATTATAATAAAGGTTAGTAGTAAATGAGTCAATATATGGAAAGTGCTTAGAATAGTTCCTGATATACAGTAAGCTTATATATGTGTTATATATCCATTTTTCGTTAAAATCTCTTAAAATCCCCATGAGTTAGGTGGTGGTATGCAGTTTTACTACTGAGAAAACTGAAGCACAGAATGTTTAACCGATTTTATCAAGGTCATTCAATTAGCAAATTGTTAATTCCAGAGTATAAATGTGTCTATCTTACAACATATATGTCCATGTTCAGTGAGATGGGCCGTGGATGGCTTATTTAAATAAAAGGGACAGGGGAGCATTGACTAGAGGTGTGATAAATGTGCTAAAATGAATTGTGGGAAAGCAAATTTAAGATGCTGTTTCAAATAAAAAAATAAAGAAAATGGGGAAAAAGATCAGTGATCCAGGCAAAAGAACAATGTTTTTCCATTAATCCCCCAATTGTTTGTGTGTTTGTTTGAACCAAAAATGCAAGGTGCATAAGGAGTTATCCAAAAGTTCATTATGTTGTGCTCCTAATCTCCCAATCTGGAACCTTCCACTAACTTTATTGGAGCTACTACCCTTTAGAAGCCACCAGTTTTCAAGTCAGGTCTAGCATGTCTGGCCTCCTTTTGCACTGGTCTATGACACTCATGAGAACTCTGTTTAATTTTTAATTTCTTGCGTATTCATTGTAAGGAGATTTAGTGAGTGCAGCAACTTAACTCCTGAGCTTGTACAAGTGACCAGGTATCTCCAGGTATAATCCAGACTGAACCTGTGAAACTTGCCCAACCTGCACATCTGGGCAATAAAGAAAAATATCAAAGCAGCTCTAATGCTTTGAAATATAAGATGATTATTATCATAACAGGGAATACCATGTCCTAATCAGTTAGGTGTACAGCTGAAATAAAGGGACAATTTAGATAAACATCCCATGTTTTACATTAACTCGTTGTCTTATAGTCCTAGGGAACTATGTTTTGGGGGGTTTAATTAATTGTAAAAACCCACAGCTGGTACTTCTTCCTTGCCAGGTAGCAGTTTACAGAGATGCAAAAAGAATTTGAGACATTATTTCTTTTTCTTGTTCACATTCATTATTTTATATGTTGGATTGGTGGCGTTGCAACCAGATTCTTTCTAGCACAGTCTTCTGTACAATTAAGTACTCAGTAGGTGAGATTTCATTAATGAGAGTAACTTCAAGGAAGGATTGTCCTCTCCGGAACTGCACCCAGCATTTATTCTGACAGCTGTCTTACAGTTTTACACTTGGGTTCTTGACAATGTTAAGAATTTTTTCATGTTCATACTGAGGAATGGCTTACATCTCAGCATTTTGTAATTATTTTACTTTACCTCCTGTGTCCTGGGGTCATTTGTGTTGTGTTCTCTCAGTCTGGTCAGGAATATTGCAAATCCAGTATACTTCATGCTATTGACCTTCAGAATCTAAGGAGTTGAGTGATAACTAGAATCCCAGCTGCCAGTAGGAAAGGCCAAAGAAGAGGCTGGGCAAGTTAGAACAGTCTTAGAGCAGAGGCGGGTTTTTTCCTCTTCTCCTGGTCTATGGAATGACAGGGGCCATTCAGCAAAATTACACTTCTGCTGCAGTTTCTTACTCTTCAAGAAGGTTAATGTGCCTTCTCTGTGTCTGAAAAAAAAAAAGTGGTGGTAGTTAATTAGATGAAGATTATGAAACTCTTTAGTGACTTGGAAGAAATTCTTGATTCATATGAATGAATGGCATACCGGGAGGTTTTTTCCTCTACAACTTTGAAGAGTAGTCAGAGCCATTGAGACATGTTTTCTGTATTTTGTTATAAATGTAATCTTTTAAACTGTGGGTCTAATGACAGTTATTGCAGAACACTGAATGAAATAGTAGTTTTGCATGCCTGATATAAAGGAAATAACTTTCCATTTAGATTATCTAATGTTTATGCAGTATATGATGGGCAATTCCTTCCCAAGGCAATAAAATGCATACTATATTTATATATAAATATAATGTAAAACTTTTGGGCTACTAAAAGGGAGCTCATTAAAATAAAGACAACAAACTTGGAGGAGGTATAATCTAAAATGATAAAGGATTAATACCTTTATTTAAAAAAAAAATCTTTACACATCAGTAACAAAACCCCCCAAGTGTTGTAGATAAAATAGCTTAGAATGTAAATCTACAAAATTAGAAAAAGAAATAGATGCCAAACATGATGTGAAAAATATACTCACACATACTAGTAATCAAAAAAATGCAAAGAAAAACAATAATCTGATGTAGTTTTTCCCATCTTTCCACTTGATAAAGTTTAAAGTAGCTAATAACAGATATCTTTATGCCTGTATGGACTCACACTGCAAAGTTTTGTCATTAGGTACCAAAAACCTAAAAATAAAATAAAATAAAATAAATTCTTGATCCAAAATTCTATATTTGAAATTTATTCTAAGACTAAAATACATGAAAGAGCATGTATATTACAACATTTTTTATTATATTAGTAGCCTTTAAAACAGATTTAAAGAAATTATTCTGTACTTCAAAAAAGTAGCAGGCAGCCACTAAACATAGATAGGTAAATAAGTAGGTAGACAGAAAGATATAGGATATTCATGGTAAACTGTGTTATGCACATACACATAGATGCCAAACATGATGTGAAAAATCAAATTATACACATGCACACACGTATATAAACACATGTATACTATTTGTCTGTAAACAAGATATACTTCATGTTAAATCAAAAGAGAATGAAAGGCTATGGCAGTCAACAAACAAAAGTTACATAAACAATATCAAAATCCAAAATCATGAGCAATATACAAGGCATGCATTAGTGGTTATGATTTTAGAAGTTGGAACCAAGATTCAGAAAATCTCTTTCTTACCCTCCCTTGAATCAAAGCTATCATCAAATTATGTAACTTCTAAAATGACCAGAACCTGTGAGAAGATGGCCTATCATGTAGTCAGTAGCTGATCTTACCAAATGCATGAAGGAAGATATTAGTGAGTATTTGTTACATGCATTTTTGTATGTGAGGGCAGTGCTGACTGATGCCAAATTGCGAAGTAGTTATCCCTGGCTTTCCAGTTATAAACCTTTATTCTCACTTCAGTCATATTTTGTACCTTTGAAAAACTGTTCTCAAGAAAAGCTCTGAAACCCATTAGCAGGAAAATATAAATTGTAACCTGACCTAAGATATTTGTATTTCATCTTTTAGAATTATCTATAGTAACATTTTTGGATTTAGGGAGCCTGGGGAAAGGTATTAGGAAATCTCCCTTTTTGCCAAAACACAGTGTTAGTGGTTTCCTCCTCTATCTTTGTCCCTTGCAGGGGCCCTGGCATGCACTGATATCTAGGGAAGTGGCCAGACTGCTTACAACCCTTGAGCAAAGAGTCAGTTTCAAATTATCCTATCAGTCTGGGGACAATAAGAAAGAAGTCAGCTTGCCTTCCAAGTCCAGAATGACTGAGAAAACTTAGCAGAGAGGATTCTTTTGTAAAACTGAATTCGCCTATCTTTCTGACTTTCAAATGTGCTGGGGTTATCAGGGACTTTAGATGTGGCTAAAATGCCCTGTAGTCTGTTCGCTTGGTTTAAGTTTTGAGTGAGACAGTAAGGCCAGCCGAGATCTCTGAAGATTTTGTTTCTCAACTCTTCTAAATTATTTGCATACATTAATTCATAAATCCTCACAACAACCTTATGAGGCTGGAATCATTACTTTCATCTTCATTTTACAGATTTAAAAAAAAACTCAGAAAAGAGGAAAATGTTCCTATGGCTTTGTGGCTTTTTATGGAAAAACTAGAATTTCAATCCAAGCAATTTAATGCCAAGAGTCTGCCTTCTCAAACGAATTTTATGCTGTCACGTATTATAGTAATATGAACTAAATATTATACTACTTGTCTTTTAGACTCATAGCTGCTAAGATCCCCTGGCCTTTTTTGCTTTTTATATGTAATGTGTAGTTCCTTTGAGTTAATCTTTACTAGAAAGTTTAATAATGAATAAAATAAAATATTCAGAAGGCATAGAGAGAAATAAAAACTGCCATTCTTGTACCCCATCCCATTCCTCTTATGTAAACATTAATAAATGTCTGCTGTTATGCTTATGTATCATCTTCAAGTACACACACGCATTGATTCATTTAAAATGTTTTGAATTATCTGAGGGTACATAACTGTTTTTGATTTTAAAAAATGGAATCACACTGTACATATTACTCTGCCACTTATATTTTTCGCTAAGATACACACATATATGTATATGCTTGTGTGTGTGTGTGTGTGTGTGTGTGTGTACACACACACACACATATATATATAGTGGACATCTCCACTGTCAGGGAATTTGTCTCACCATTTCTGTATTTATTATATCATAAGCTAATGATTTTCTCCTTCTAGATCACCTGTCTTCTCGTTTAAACTCTTTAATTATGTTTTCTCTAATCTTTTTCATTCTTAATTTCTAACTCATTATGTGTTGATTATGTCTTCATTAACAAACATTTCCTAAGCCCTTTCCATGTGCTGGGTACTGTTTTAGGTGCTTAAAGTAGAGAGAGGTATTTAGATGTGTACCTGCCAGCTTGGAACTTAACCTTCTTATTTTTGTCAGATAATATTTCCACTTGATCTTTCAGACCATTTAGATTTTAGCAGTTGCATTCTATTTTATAGTTTTTTATTTAATCTTTTCATGGTAAAAAGTCCTTTTTTTTAAATACTGGAAAGCTTTTTGCACTGTAATTTTATGTCACTGGGAATTTTTATTATAAATATGTTTTAAAAGTTACCATTTTATCCATTTGTTATCATTACGTGGGAGCCACTGATTGTATACTTTCAGCTGGATCTCCCTCCTCCAGGCTACTGATCCTCCTCCAATGAACTGATATGTATTATTTTTTTAATTACACTTTATTTTGTGTTCTTTCATTAGCTCTATAATAGGATTATTTGGGAAATGGCAAACCAGTACTAGTGGATGCTATGGTAATACCTGCCTGAGTTAAAACTAGCTGGGGTAAAGTATTACCCAGCAGTTGAGATGAAGAGAGAAGCTCACTAACCTTCTTAGGGCTTCAGGGTAGAATACATCACCTTCTTCTCTGATACCATTTTCCCAGCTCTTGCCTAATGCCCAGAGGTTGGATCTCTTCACTTGCCCTCACCTCTAGAGATCCCTTTGAAATCATGGCTTTGAGTGTTGTTTACTCTAGGTTTTGTGAGTATGCTACAATTGTTCTTTTAACATAGAGAGTCAGGCTGTCACAATAATATTTCAGGGAAGTAAGTTCATTCTCATAATTCTATTTGTTGCATCTTTCTTTATCCCCACCCCCCCATCCTGCTCTTTTTTCTCTGTACAAAAGAAATAGTAAAGCAAATGATCAGAGCTAGTGAAATAATCAGATATCACAGTGATCAATTGGTATATGACTTGATTGGTATTACTAATTTTCATCTAATATGTCCACTAATTATGGTTTAGTATTTTTCCCCTGTTGTATATATATTTAAGTCTTTATTTAAAAAATTTATACAAAAGCCTTAGAGAACAAAGTCAGGCTTACTAGCCGATGCCCGGAGGCCACATCTTTAATAACATCATTTGTGAAAGTGTGTCTCTGCATATTGGTGAGAGCAGCCTTGCATGTGCACTGCTTAGAGGGGAGATGCCATCTGATACTTCAATGTATTCTTTTCACATTAGCACAGATCACAGCTGGCAGAAATGTATTGGGTTTTTAGATTTTTTTTTTTGAGGTCCTTACACCAGTTAGATAATAAAATGGGCAGATATTAAAGTATCAGGTTGGGTTATAGGAACTGAGAGCAAAATGTCATTTCATGATGAATGAGAAAATTTAGCTAAAACTTTCTTCCTTTAGGGGTTTATTCTAGTAAGAACAGAGCACAACTAAATGGTGTTTGTTGCTCAAAGGAATATTTTCATATATGGTGGGTGGCATCATTCTCTCTGCTTGCGATGCTTGTATTTTCAATAACCGTTGTATTTTACATTACCTAAATATTAAAATATGCTAAAATTTGCTCTAAAACTCAAGACCAAGATTCCCTATTTTCTGTTTGTATCTATCTATCTATCTATCTATCTTGGTGAGCTGAAATCTTTATGCCCTTAAAGAGGAAGTTAGCACACAATAAGAGTTTTATAGTTGTATAAGTCAAGACACCAATTTTTAATAAATGTGATAATTTTATATATGCATATGAAATGTATTCTACATCCTAGTGTGAGGCTTCTGTCTTCAAATACTAGTATATATATTAATTTATGGTTTTAAGAGCTAGAAAGAAACAATAGGACTTTTAAAAATTAAATATGTAAACTAAGCAAGATAATGATATCTCATGCCAAAGACAGTTAATTCTTTGTTTCAAACTGGAGTGCGTATGCAAATCAAGAGAGGGACTATAGAGAAATGTACCAAATATTTGATTCATTCACCTTGTATGCACCTGAAGGAACTTGTTTTACATGTAGACATTTACCTTTAATATTTGCAATTGGTGGTAATTAATAGACTTGCTGTGTAGTTTTTCGCAACATCCATTCCCTATATCTTATATTGCAAACAATCAGTTATAACTACTGGGTTTTTAAATTTCCTATGAAATATTTATATAAAATTAATACATTATTACAAATGGTTATTAATTTTCTACATGTATTTATATTTTTTGTATTATTTTATATATTTATATTTTTTATTTGATTGAAGATGCGAATGGTTGTGAAAATCTGCCACTTTACCTTCAGAGAGTCTGATGAGTTACACATTTACACATACACACACAAACACACAGGCACACACACACACACAATCATAGCAAATAAACTAAAAAATATGAAAAATAATATTGAAATCTAAATCTCACTCTGCTTCCTATTGTTTATCCACACACTTTTGAGCTTTTTGGTTCATCTACCAAATGGAAAATTATTTACTTCCTATAAACATGCTGTAAAAAACACAAACTGTTTCACACACCATAAAATACATTTGCAACAAATGTTTTTCACACTCTCCTGAGAAGCTACCTGTCTTTAAACAGTAATTGAATTACACTCAACTGAAGTAATTTTATTGAGGCAGATGAGTATGATCAGACTGGCCGAAAGCTACAAATGAACCACAGATCTTTCCTAACATTTTAACTTTTGATTTAAAAACTGTGCTCTGTCAGTTCTATTAGTTTTCCTTCATTTTAGAAACCATACAATCATTTGAGTTTATGACTGTAACTGTTCCCAGCTGTGTTGTAGGAATGCATTAAATGAGAATGTGAAATATACAAACAAATCTCATCTCATTTAGTGCTATCAAATAAACCAATACTAAAGTGAAACCATATCACTGTTGAGGGTATGGAAAAAAAAGACATTCAGTGTGAAGAGATTTCAGTGTAAATCTGGACTACCATAATTTCAGTTATTTTGCTTAAAATGTGATAGATTATAGTAGACAATGCATTACCTGTTCTTGTTAAGGACCCCTAAACTTTACTTCACTATGCAATAGGTATGCACATTGAAAGATTTTATAGACATATATAGTATAACATGATATGATATAACAACATAATATGGTATGGTATAATATTGTATAAATGACTAAATCCTGTGGAGGAAAAACTGAAGTAAAATTTTTTGAGACAACATATGGAAAAGGCTAATCGATTGCCACTCAGCTATTTGTAATAAACAGCTCTCTACAGAAACTGAAGTGCAAGATATAGGTCTTAAATGTTTTTAAAAGTTTGAGGGATCAACTAAAAATTGCGTAACTCTTGTAATGATTGAAAATGAATAGAAAAAAACAATTTGGGGTCTAGATAAATAGGTAAAACATTGACTTGACATAAAGGCTTGCATTTAAAATTATGTATAGTAGAAAACCTGTATTTCAATGTAGTACTTTAGTGTTCAGTTTAATTTGACATGCCCAAATTGTGAATCCCATATTTTTATCCATTATATCACATGGATAACAAAAGATACAGTTCTGTTAGAAATCAGTTTGACAAAAGTAATAAGAAAGCAATGTTTTGGTAATATGTATTTTTCATATAAATAATATAATTTAAAAGTCTAATTTTAAGTGTGTAAGTTCAAATTTTTCTCATTTACCTAATCATGGATATTAATGTAATCATCAATGCAAAAATGTAACTGAGTTAGCTCTTGTGTATAGTGTGTGTGTTTAGAGGAAAGAAAGAAGAGAGAATTAGCTCTTATTGATTTCCTTCTATGTGCCAACACCAAAATTATAAACTAAATGTGTTCTAAAGAAGGTACCTTAAATTCTTATAATAAATACAAAATAGATATTTTATTCCCTATTTATTTAAAAATTGCTGAAAAAATTGAAGCTCATTTATCCATTGAGTCAGTCAGTCAGTCAACATTTATTGAGCTTCTACTAAATGCCAAGTAATATTCTTGGTTTTGGTAGCACAGTTGTGAAAATGGCAGGTAAGGTCTCTGTTTTTACAGAGCATGTATTTAAATAAGTGAAGGCTGACAAAAACCTACAAATTAAAACAAGGTGAACTGAAGTGCTTCCATGATAGTAAAAAAGAATATATATAATTCATATATGTATTTCCTATGAATATAAGAATTTTCTATGTTTCAAATGGGGTGAATATAAAAATTTTCTGTTTCAAAATCCAGTTTCATGTATTTGACTTCTGCATTAAATCTGGATATATCATATATATTGAGGTGAATATAAAAATTTTCTATGTTTCAAAATCCAGTTTCATGTATTTGACTTCTGCATTAAATCTGGATATATCATAAGTACTAAAATTATGCAGTACTGTCATCAACTGATACTCATTTAATGACTTCTGATAATGTACCCCTAGTGATAATGTGTATAATGAGCCGTGCCTTCTCAATCTAGTCAAAACCTTTACTCCTTTTGTCTTCCTTATATATTCCTAGAAATATGAGGGATTCTGTGTGATAATTTCCAAGGTAATAAGAATGTCTCTGATGTAAATAACTTACTATGTTTATGACTTTTTTTTTTTTAAGATTTTATTTATTTATTTGACAGAGAGAGAGAGAGATAGCGAGAGCAGAAACACAAGCAGGGGGAGTGGGAGAGGGAGAAGCAGGCTTCCTGCCGAGCAGGGAGCCCGATGTGGGACTCGATCCCAGGACCCTGGGATCATGACCTGAGCCGAAGGCAGACGCTTAACGACTGAGCCACCCAGGTGCCCTTACTATGTTTAGACCTTCATAACATTTCTTTATTTTTCTAGATAACATCAGTTTTATTTTATTTTTTGAAGTTTTTATTTAAATTCCAGTTAGTTAATATATAGTGTAATATTAGTTTCAGGTGTACTATGTAGTTTTAAACTTCCATGATGGCAGTGGCACAGACATTTAAATTCTGCATTTACCCCTCAGCTTGTTTAATTTTCACGTTTATGTAACTGTACATATGCATGCTCATCTAAGTCAAAACTTTGACATTCATTTTTTTCTTGTTGGCAAACCTATCCTCTTATTGAGCTTTCCTTTACATGTTTTGGCCTTAACTCTGACTGGTACTGTTACAGAGCGTGCTAAACTTTGACTTAGAAACCCAGATCCTGGAACCAATGAAAACAGTTTTACTAATGGCATTTTCCTTTGTTCTAACAAATCTATAATAAAAACATATGTTGTACAGATTGGAAACTGATATACATTCTGGTAATATTAACAGATCTAGCTAAATAAGGTCCCTAATTAAACATCTGTTTATTACTCTTCTTTAATATTAATGATGTGTAAAATACTAATTGGTCCTTAGTGTTCTAACCAAGGGACGCTTCTATTGGCTGGCAAGGAGTGAAACCAACTCCTATGCTGTTCTTGACCTAAGCTGAATGTTCAACACAGCTGCCCCCAGGTATTCGACTTGATATCCTCACTATCAGTTCCAATAGCACATGTTAAAAACAAATTTCATGATGTCACCCAATTCTTTTTCCTTCTTAACATCTTTGGGTATAGATTATCACCAATCTCCCTTATTCTCAAGCTTGGAAATGTGGAATCACAGAAAACTATCTTCAACAATACATCCATTACACAGAAGTGCACACTGTGGCCTCAAGAGTGATTTGCCCAAATCCAATCAGGTATGGAAAGTAACAAATCCTCATGGCCCAGCCCTTAGTTCGGGATTCATTCGGCTTGACTCATTTACCTCTTTCATCCACCACATGCATTTCTTAAATCCTAAAGGTTTTCCTTACAGCCTTTTTGTTTGTTTTCGTTCATCCTGCCCCACTTTTCTGGTTGAGGCCTGAGTGTCACATGTTAAATGTGTCAGCTTGTGTCACACTTCTTATAGTTTTTTTTAAATATACACCTTAATGAAAACTTGCGATTTTTTGGCTTCCCTTTATCTAAATACACTTCCTAGTTTGGAGTAGTTTTCTACCCTGTGAATGATTGTGGGTGGTGAAATCTACATCCCCATCCAGAACTTAAACTTACTAACTTACTAACCTAAACTTTACTAATGTCTCTGAAAATTAGGACAGAGATAAGTGACCTAGGTTCAGCCAAAGACTTTGAAGTGAAGGCTAGTGGTTATACTTTTTCCCTAGCAATACAGAGGTTAACTATCCTGAAATCATCCCACTGACTCTGGAATAGGTGCTTTTTGTCAGACTGCATCACTCTCTTTAGTTGTAGCTGAAAATTTTATGCTTATCCACCCAGAGTATTTATCATGTTCAAGCTTAAAACTAATCGCGTGCATACATAATATTCAGCCAATGGTATCTGTCATAGAACAGAGGAAGTATGATAAACACAGATGAGGTAAAAGCCAAACTCTGTTGGCAGCTGAGCTACAAAAGCAGTAACAGTTCTTACTGTTTATAATAAATCCTTGATTCTGAGCATGGCCTAATAGGCTTTAAGCAACTCTGTCTCTAACTCCTGGGCCTCATATCTCCCTCTACTTTCAGACCAGTGTCTTTCTTACAGTCTTGCAGTCTCACACATTGGAACTCTTAATTTTTCCTATAGCATGTCAGGATTGTTCCAATTTCATATATTTGTTATTGCGTGAATATATGTACATACTTTACATTGACAATCTACCAGCTGTACTAGATGAGTATAATATAATTTGAATCTGTGCATAGTGAAATATTTTTTACCCGCACCCATGAATAGTATTTTGGCAGGCTAAAGAAAAAGTGTTGCAGTGACAAATCTGAAGCAATTATAATTTATTATTTTTATTTATAAATAACCTCTTCTCTCTGAATATTTGTATAATATTCTCTTTATTCTAAGGCTTAAAATATTTAAGGAAGAGATAACTTCGGGCATACACCTTTATTTTGAAAAAATTGCTTACCATACAGAAATTTTGGGGGGAAAATGTACAGTTGTGGTTTCCCTTGATTCAGAAAAATAGTTTCCTAATATATTTTATTGTATATAAAATAACATATATTATATATATATATATGTCATTCATTCTTTCCTTTTTGTAGACATTCTGTCATTTGAATAATTCATCTCCTGTTTCTAACTCAAGTATGTCTTACTTTAATAACTTTTGCTTTTTTTATTTCAAGTTTTAATTACAATTTTTACAGTATTTATCCTTTTTTTATTAGCATAATGTATTATTTGTTTCAGGGGTACAGGTCTGTGATTCATCAGTCTTACACAATTCACAGCACTCACCATAGCACATACCCTCCCCAGTGTCCATCACCCAGCCATTCCATCCCTCCCACCCCCCTCCACTCCAGCAACCCTCAGTTTGTTTCCTGAGATTAAGAGTCTCTTATGGTTTGTCTCCCCCTCCGGTTTCATCTTGTTTCATTTTTCCCTCCCTTCCCCTATGATCCTCTGTCTTGTTTCTCAAATTCCTCATATCAGTGAGATCGTATGATAATTGTCTTTCTCTGATTGACTTATGTTCACTTAGCATAATACCTTCTAGTTCCATCCATGTCATTGCAAATGGCAAGATTTAATTTTTTGATGGCTGCATAATATTCCATTCTATATATATACCACATCTTCTTTATCCATTCATCTGTTGATAGACATCTAGACTCTTTCCATAGTTTGGCTATTGTGGACATTGCTGCTATAAACATCGGGGTGCACATGCCCTTTCAGATCACTACATTTGTATATTTGGGGTAGATCGCCAGTAGTACAATTGCTGGGTTGTAGGGTAGCTCTATTTTCAACTCTTTGAGGAACCTCCGTACTGTTTTCCAGAGTGGCTGCACCAGCTTGCATTCCCACCAACAGTGCAGGAGGGTTCCCCTTTCTCCACATCCCCACCAACATCTGTCATTTCCTGACTTGTTAATTTTAGCCATTCTGACTGGTGTGAGGTGGTATTTCATTGAGGTTTTGATTATTTCCCTGATGCCAAGTGATGTTGAACATTTTTTCATGTGTCTGTTGGCATTTTGGATGTTTTCTTTGCAGAAATGTCTGTTCATGTCTTCTGCCCATTTCTTGATTGGATTATTTGTTCTTTGGGTGTTGAGTTTAAGAAGTTCTTTATAGATTTTGGATACTAGCCCTTTATCTGATATGTCATTTACAAATATCTTCTTTTATTTTTTTTATTTTTTTTAAAGATTTTTATTTATTTATTTGAGAGAGAGAGAATGAGAGAGAGCACATGAGAGGGGAGAGGGTCAGAGGGAGAAGCAGACTCCCTGCCGAGCAGGGAGCCCGATGCGGGACTCGATCCAGGGACTCCAGGATCATGACCTGAGCCGAAGGCAGTCGCTTAACCAACTGAGCCACCCAGGCGCCCTACAAATATCTTCTCCCATTCTGTCGGTTGTCTTTTGGTTTTGTTGACTGTTTCTTTTGCTGTGCAAAAGCTTTTTATCTTGATGAAGTCCCAATAGTTCATTTTTGCCCTTGCTTCCCTTGCCTTTGGCGATGTTTCTAGGAAGAAGTTGCAGTAGCTGAGGTGGAAGAGGTTGCTGCTGTGTTCTCCTCAACGATTTCTCACATTGAGGTCTTTCAACCATTTTGAGTCTATTTTTGTGTGTGGTGTAAGGAAATGGTCCAGTTTCATTCTTCTGCATGTGGCTGTCCAATTTTCCCAACACCATTTGTTGAAGAGACTGTCTTCTTTCCATTGGACATTCTTTCCTGCTTTGTCGAAGATTAGTTGACCATAAAGTTGAGGGTCCTTTTTTGGGCTCTCTATTCTGTTCCATTGATCTATATGTCTGTTTCTGTGCCAGTACCATGCTATCTTGATGATTACAGCTTTGTAATAAAGCTTGAGGTCCGGAATTGTGATGCTACCAGCTTGCTTTTCTTTTTCAACATTCCTTTGGCTATTTGGGGTCTTTTCTGGTCCCATACAAATTTTAGGATTATTTGTTCCAGCTCTGTGAAAAAAGTTGATGGTATTTTGATAGGGATTGCATTAAATGTGTAGATTGCTGTAGGTAACATAGACATTTTCACAATATTTGTTCTTCCAATCCATGAGTTTGGAATGTTTTTCCATTTCTTTGTGTCTTCCTCAATTTCTTTCATGAGTATTCTATAGTTTTCTGAGTACAGATTCTTTGCCTCTTTGGTTAGGTTTATTCCTAGGTATCTTATGGTTTTGGGTACAATTGTAAAAGGGATTGACTCCTTAATTTCTCTTTCTTCTGTCTTGTTGGTATGTAGAAATGCAACTGATTTCTGTGCATTGATTTTATATCCTGCCACTTTACTGAATTCCTGTATGAGTTCTAGCGGTTTTGGGGTGCAGTCTTTTGGGTTTTCCACATAAAGTATCATATCATCTGCAAAGATACAGTATTTATCTTGTGAATTGTGATATGGTATATATTTTTTAAATTTATTTTTAAGATTTAACTTTCTAGTTTTTATAGTACCCTTTTCAAAAACTGCTCAGTTCTCAAAATTGACATTTTAAAAGTCTTTCATTTATTAAATATGTTTAAATTGGAGCTGTTAGAGTTTATTATGATCTATCACTAGTTTAAATTCTATCAGAAAGACTCAGTGTAAATTCATTTTTTTTTTAAATCTTTCCCCCAAATGTACATGACCAGACCAATGATTATTGTTAGCATGGTGTATTTTCTCAGGTACCAAACCAGGGGTGACTGACTGGCAGGCG
The DNA here is from genome assembly GCF_964656455.1 of Halichoerus grypus. Lineage (NCBI taxonomy): Eukaryota > Metazoa > Chordata > Mammalia > Carnivora > Phocidae > Halichoerus > Halichoerus grypus. The sequence goes on from NC_135723.1 coordinate 81,265,643, forward strand.
AATTAGCAAAAGGAGCGGTCTCTTTCCCAGTAAGTTAGTATCTGAAAGGAGGTGGAACCTTCTATCTTAATAGTGAAAGAGGGAATCCTGAGTGCTCAGAGTTGTTGTACTTTGAGAGCAGATAGACCATTCCTTTCCATTTGAGGAGAACAGTTATCAGGAGGCTAGTTTGAGGATAGTCTGCATTAGAAGACAGATGGAGTGGGAAAACATCCAAGAAGAATTAAAATCCTTCTAGACATACTGAAGAAATATTTTAAACTCAGTGTAATTTACTGGCCTATTCAGAGAGTACTAGGAATATCTCATTTCATGCATAACGTAGACCCCTTTTTGCTGGATTCTTGAGTTTACCACCATCATACCATGATACATGGCAGCTGCCTTCCCTTGCACTCTTAATTTGAACTTCTCAGGAAGTAGGCTTTCTTTATTGTGTGAAATATAGCCTTCAAATATGGTTTTTAGTTGAATAGTTGAGTTGTCATTGGAAGAAATTAGGGAACAGTAAAAATCTTCAGTATGTTATTAAGCTTTCATCTTTCAAAAAAGATGTCTAAGAAAAATTTTACATAGCACATCCTTGTATTTGGAATCAAACCTACCAAGAGCTGTATGTTTTGCTCCTTAGAAAATCAGAGATAAATAAATAGACAAATAAATAGTCTCTCTTTTCCTTTCCATTAGAGTAGATTGTCAAACACACTCCAAACTAGACCTTCTAAATCTGGAACTCTAGTGTTTTAGGAAATAATTTTCATTTTTGAAAGCTATATAGGTAATTACTGATAGGTTTATGAACCACTGATGAAAGTTAACAATCCTCGAGTTAATTTCCTGCTTGATGATTGGAAATGGTCTTTCTCTAGTCAAAGCAGCTCAAAGCCGAAGAGTTAAGAATTCTTCCCTCCTCCATCAATAATGATGCCTCAAGTATCAGCTATAAGATCCCTCTGATGTTTACACTAATGTCTTCAGAAATATTAAAAATCTCTCTGAAGTATTCAGAGTGTCATTTATACTGTTCCTGCTTCAACTATCGTAGAAATATAAGATTAAGCTGTATATGATACAAAAATCAATTTGAGAGGAGAAGTGGGATTCAAAGAAATACATATGGTTAACTTAAATTGAGAGAAAAACAGAGATGCATAGATATAGCTATATAGAGAGACATTGATTATAATTAGGAAAGACTTAGAGTCACTAATGAAAAAGTTGTTTTCCAGCAGAGATATTGCTTGACATAGAAGAAAATGTGTTAATTAAACTCAATCAGAGCAAACAATACACTATCAAATTTTTATTTTTTACTTTTTTATTTATTAAAATATTTATTTATTTGAGAAAGAGAAGGAGAGACAGTGAGAGAGTACAAGCAGGGAGGAGAGGAGGAAGTGGGCTCCCCACAGAGCAAGGAGCCTGATGCAGGGCTCGATCCCAGGACCCTGGGGTCATGACCTGAGCTGAAGGCAGACGCTTAACTGATTGAGCCACCCAGGCGCCCTGATAACAAATTTTTAAATAGCCTTAAAAGTCATGAGATTAAAACAGTTTTGAAAAAAACGATTTTTTTTAATTTGCCAAACCAAAGACTAGCTTAGTAAGAAGGACAATGTTATGAATTTCTGTTTCTTTTTTTTTTTCCCTCAAGCTAAAATAAAATTGTAAAGTACTTTCAATGGTATGGCAGAAATGGAAAATCTTCACTTATTACTGTGTCCTTAAAATAGATGGTGTGTTAAAGCAATAGAGTCATATAAATGCTGTGTCAGTTGTTTGTACTTGATATTTAGAGAGATTAGCACATTTTAAAGATTTGATACAATGGAAATAATAAATTTAGGTTTTATTTTATGGTGCTTTGGCAAATAATAAAGCATACACAAACTTTCTCAAAAGAGAGAACAACAACAAAAAAAAATACCTGAAAATCTTGAGAAACACAGAAAGCTGCTTTGTGTCTGCCTTAGCCAGTCTTAGCTTCCTGTAGAGGCACCTTGGGAGTGAATAAAAGCCACCACATTTCCTTGGAACTGTACCATATCTTCTTCTATCTTACCTGTTCTGCTTTTCCTTGGCTCACATGCTTTTGGTTTTGTGGTCACTCTTTCAGTTTCATAATTTGATTTCTCTGCTCTTTTCCATTGGATCTTTCCCCCAGATTTAGAGTTCCTCTTTTCAGCTCTCATCCCACATACAACTACTAATTTTCACCTTAAATAAGATTGAGAGAAACCTATGCAGCTTCGGACCTGGCCCTTGTCCCAGCAGGCAGGAGATGCAGCTCAAATTATCAGAACTGAGGCACTTAGTGCAATCTGTACAGCTTGTTCTATTGATACTTCTTAACAGACTGTATAGTGTAGATGAATCCCCTACACTTGGATGTTAAATAGGAGAGTACAACTTGACTTAGATTCCTGGCAGAGGAGGAACAATTGGGGGGGAAAAACCCATCACATTTCCCAGAGTTCAAATGGGAGATGCTAAACTATTTGCATTAGAGGACTCAAAAACAAATCAATAACACTTCTTCAATCAATATTAGCCTATGTCTTTGAAAAGACAGGAGGTTGATCAGAGAGAGTAAGTGAGAATTCCTTTGAAGAGAATTGTCAGAATGATTTATGCATCATTATACCTCTGTGGGAAAAGTAGGTGAGGTGCTTCAAGGGAGTATTTACCAGGAGTGCAGAATAACATCTTAACCCCAGAACAATTATTGCTGATCTGTGAAACAGCTTAATTCCACTTGCATTGCTACAAAAATGGAATGGGTAAGAAAGTTCTTAAAATAAATTGTTCCAGGTCTCCTACACTTAGAAGAAATAAAAAACCCCATTTTTAAGTTTTATCTGGAAAAGCCAAAAAGGTGAGTCTGGTTAAATGTGTTTGTGATAGCAGAGAAATGTTAGTGACATAGTAGGAGTACCCTGGACAACTGGGGAAGAGGCAAGTGACGGTAGTAAAGCTAGAGCCACTTTCAAATACTGTTTCAGAGAGAGGCACCCATTGAGGTAGAGAGACCCCAACAGTAGAAGCCATTGGATGGTGAACTATGAGAACTGGAAGAGCCAACTGACACTTCTCTGTCTCCTTACTTCATCTCTCTTCTTCAGTCCACGTGTGGAGGAATTTGTAACAGCATAATGAGCAGAGGCATAAAGTACAAAACAAGATGAAAACAGGAAAAGGGCAGAATGTATCCAGTTTCTCTATTGCAGATGTCCCTGACTGCTCTGAGCTGAATATTTTTAACTATTTAAGGGATCTCCATACTGTCTTTCACAGCGGCTGCACCAGTCTGCATTCCCACCAACAGTGCAAGAGGCCTTTTTCTGATTCAGGAAAAACTAAGAACTCCAATAATGTAAAGAAAACCTACCTGAGTTCTTTATAGTTAGGGTGACTATATGTGATAGTTTGTGATACGTGATAGTTTATCATAGTTTGCATAAATAATACTGGGTTGTGTATGTATGTTTGTTTGTTCTTTTCCGGTGTCATATTTAATGCTACTCTCTTTCCCTCCTAAAAGTTTCCAGGTTGTTTCAAAAGACATTTACAGTTGAATGAATAATAGTCATAACAGTCAACATAATGAAAACATTATCTTCTGACTAGGGACAATAAAGCTTACTGTTGACTTCTCAAAAGAAACAAAGGGAGCCAAAAGAAAAGGAGATGATATCTTTGAAGGTCTGAAAATAACTGCTAGCCCTGATATTTAAACCTAGGAAACACATGTTTCAAAAATGAGGACAAAGTAAAGATCTTTTCAGATAGTGAAAATCTGAGAGAATATCCACCAACTTGGCTTTTGTTCAGGAATAGATTAATGAGAGCATAGAAAACCCAGAAAAGGAATTACGACCATGTTGGTATAGTTTATGACACAGGTGAATCTACAATGCAGTGACGAAAAAAATATAAATGATACTGGATGAATTGAGTATCTGAAAAAAAAAAGAAATGTTGAATTGTAAAATTAAAAATTAAAAATGCTGGATGTTTTAAAGATCTAAAACAAATAGACAAAAACCAAAACAAAACCCTCTAGAAGATAAACACAGAACAACTTCTTGATATTGTGATATGCCAAAGCTTTCTTAAAGAAGATGTAAAGAACATTAAATATAAAAGAAATATATGATTAAAATGGCTACATAAAATAGTTCTGTTTATTTAAATACAGTAAAACATTAATGGCAAGTGAAATATGGAAGTGTGTAATATATGTAGATAACAAATGATGTGTGTTTTCAGTAATATTAAGTACCATTATAATCAGTAAGAAAAAAACAGATGAAGCAATAAAAATATGGCTAACACTGATGGACAAGGGTGCCATATGAAAGGAAGTAGAATTAATCAAAAAGCATTTGAAAAAAATGGTCAGTCTCATACTCAACAGAAGAATGAGAATTAAAACTCCATCACTACAGACAAAATAGAATGGCTAGAACAAAGAAAGACACATGGCTAGAACAAAGACTGACATTACCTAGTGTTGGCATGGATATAAAGCAAATGGGGCTCTTATATGTGGCTATATTTTCTTGGCCTTTGGAAAACCAGTTGGCAATATCTACTAAAGCTGAACATACACATGCCTTGTGACTCATGTCTAGTTAATAGAGACAGAGTGTTCTATATTTGGAGGTAGGTAGTGATCAGAGGAAGAATGAGAGTGAATTCTGGGTGTTAATGATTTAATTCCTGACCTGGAAATAGTTACCCAGGTCTACTCCTTTTGAGAAAATTTATGAGGCTATACCATTATGATGTTGTACTTTTCTGGCATTAAGTCATATTTCAAAAAAGTTTACTTACAAAAACCAAATGACAAACTAGAAAATACATTTTCAACATATATTGAGGGAAAAGGTGATTAACACCTGTATTAGTGTTTTAGGGCTATCAAAGAAAAGTACCACAGACTGGGTGACTTGAACAACAAAAATTTATTTTCTCACAATTCTGGAGAGGAAGTCCCAAAACCAGGGTGTTTTCAGAGTTGGTTTCTTCTGAGGCCTCTCTCTTTGGCTTGTAGATGTTCATCTTCTCTCTTTGCATGGTTTTACCTCTTTTCATGTCTGTGTCCTTCTTATAACACCCGTCATGTTGGATTAAGGCCCATTTTAATGACCGCATTTTAACTTAATCACTTCTTTCAAAGACCTTATCTCCAGATACAGTCACGCTCTGATGGACTGGAGATTAAGACTTCAACATATTAATTTGGGGTGGGGAAGACACAATTCAGTCCAAACAGCATTGTTAAAGAAAATTGAAATAAGACCATATGAAGCTACTAATTTGATATAAAGTGGGATAAAAATGCTTTTCACACAACTTTAATGTGATTTATGTTGTACTCTTTTTGGTTAAAATGAAAGAGA